>NC_085026.1:12628936-12897403 GCF_963692335.1 Osmerus eperlanus | reverse complement strand
TGTCAAAGGATGTGGATATGCCTTTTCTATTACCCTCCCTCCCTCCCTCCCACTGTCTTTCTCTCTCGTTCTCGCTCGTTCTCTCTTTCTGTCCCTTTCTCTTTCCCCCTTCACCTTCTCTCCTTCTCTGTACCTTTCTCTTTCAATCTGTCCTTATTTCTCCCCCTTGTTGTTGTGATGTAAACCCTGCTCCAGAACACCTTGAGAACCAAAGCTACAGATTGCTTTTCAATGACGTGATTGTTAAAGAAACAGTGTGATTAGGCCATGGCTTTACCTAATACTTATCTGCTAGTTATTGTATTTGGACTACCTGGTCGTTTCAACAGGCAGTCTGTCAGCCGGCACAGTCTGACTGAATACCAGTGACCACCCTGGTAAGAGTGGAGCAGTCAGTCTGCCTGCCTGCCTGCCAGCCTGCCTGCACACCCACATGCCACCCTCGGTGACTAAACTTATCTGGCTGGTGAGGGGAGAGAAAACGATAGTGTGTGTGTGTATGTGTGTATGTGTGTGCATGTGGGTGGGGGTGGGGGGTAGTCTTCAAAATTTTTGTCAGACAGAAACGAAAATGCAAACCTGAGCACGGCAGCCCTGTCAGCTTCCATCCGTCAGGCACCGGGGCGACACACACGTGCACACACATGTGCGCACACACACACACACACTGCTGCCACTTGTGTGTACTGTATGTAGCCATGGGTGTGGGGGGCAGCTACTGCATGTGTGTGTGCATGTATATGTAAGTGGCATAAATCTAAAGGAGGACGAGAGAGATCGAAATGGAGGAGAAAAGCCATGGAGCAATGGAAAGACGGAGGGTTAAGAAGTTTAGGGTTGAAGAACGGGAGGGATAGAGGATAGAAGGATAGAGGTTAGAGGGATATGGGATGGAGGGATAGACGGATAGAGGATAGAGGGATAGAGGATGGAGGGATAGAGGATGGAGGGATAGAGGGATAGAGGATGGAGGGATAGAGGATGGAGGGATAGAGGATGGATGGATAGAGGATGGAGGGATAGAGGATGGAGGGATAGAGGGATAGAGGATGGAGGGAAAGAGGATGAGGGATAGAGGATGGATGTATAGAGGATGGAGGGATAGAGGATGGATGGATAGAGGATGGAGGGATAGAGGATGGAGGGATAGAGGGATAGAGTATGGAGGGATAGAGGATGGAGGGATAGAGGATAGAGGGATAGAGGATAGAGGATAGAGGGATAGAGAATGGAGGGATAGAGGATGGATGGACAGAGGTATACTGCATCTGGGTTGGAAGTATCTGTTTCCCAGAATGTGTGCTGGAGCTCACATCTACTCTCCCTGTCTGGGTGTTCCTTCAGTCAGCAGCCCCAGCCTGTTAGCTCAGACCTCTGCATATTTGTCTCCTGTCACTTCTGATCACGTCCTGCCTGTGGAGAATCAGAGTGACAGGATATCCTGTGATTTCATGGTCTGGACTTGCTGCAGAGATGGACTGGAGGAAGGAGGGTGAGAGGGAAGGAGGGAGGAAGGGAATGGATGGGGGAGGCAGGGAGGTAGTAATGATAGATGGATGAGTTGACTGGCAGTTTGCTGCAGATGGAAAGATGGCCACCTTCGTTTTGGCTGTGTCCTGAGAAACACCTGCTGTGACTACTGTTTGAGTCTGTGGTCTGTAACACTGTGAGTCTGTGTGTCTTTGTGTGTGTGTGTGTGTGTGTGTGTCTGTGCATTTGTGTGTGTTTGTTGACATGAAAAGCAGCTGCTGCGTCTCGTTGCCATAGTAACGACTGACCACTTTGTGTGTGTTTTTCAGTGTGTGTTTATGTGCGTCTTGTCAAAATGAATAGGAGAGTCACAAAATGAATGTCTCGAGAGAGGGATTGGGAATAATTTTACAACAAATGTTGTGTGCATATATGCTTCCTTTTGATTTATACATATCCTAAAAAGTCATTGATTAACAGTAATTGTGTGTTTCCCTAAGACAACAATCTCTGTCATGGAGACACTGTCTGTCAGACTCTACATACAGTAGAAACATCAGTAGAATAGAATAGAACCTCAGTAGAACCTCAGTCTTCTATTGGGCAAATGTAGCAGTCTTCTTGTCTCCGCTCTGCTGTTTTTTCCTCTCCTTTCCCCACCTCTCCTCTGTTCTCCTCTCCTAACCTCTGCTCTCTTTGCTTCTCCTTTCCTCTCTCCCCGCTTATCTCCCCTCCTCTCCCTTCCCCTACTCTCCTCTCCTTGCCTCTCCTCTCCATCAGAGCCTAAAGCAGTAAAATCCTGCTTAGATTCTCAGTCCTCTTAACTGGAGCCTGTTATTGCCTGTTTCATGTGGCCATTTATAGAGATTTACCCTGCTTTTGTCCCAGACGCATGAAGATAGGATTATGTTGGCTGCTATCAGGGCCATCATTATTAGGTGGGTCATGGGGAGGGGAGGAGAGAAGCTGGGTGCTTGTGGTTGGTAACTGGATGTGTTTCTGGTATGCAGGAAGGGTGTGTTCAAGTTGTGCTATTGCAATGATACCAACAGTACTACTTCATTTTAAAATGTCTGCCAAGCTTAGAGGCAGCTGCCTGCAGGTCCTCTTCCTGTCCCATCCATCCAAATACTATTACTACAAATGAAGCCTTTTGAAAAATCTATCCGACAATGACACTTATACAAGACCTAAAATATGATTTGTTGTGATTAAGCCTACTATAAACACATCCACACCATAAACAGTTGAGGTATGATTGATAATACGTATTGATTTTCCATCCAGCTCCTTGATGGGATGTCATTTGATGTGGCCAGAGAGGGGATGTAAGTTAAGAAATACTAGGACAGGTGGACGACTCGTCGTGAGACTGGAGAGAACTTAATATGCCAGAAGCATGCTAATACAGATGAAATAGGGTTCCAGTCATTCTAATATTAAATGAATTATGCATCGACGGCTGATTCGTTTTCTTATGTTATGTCCTGTTTGATAACCCGGCAAAGAGAACTGACATACATACAACATGTAAATATAACCGCCTCCAAATACAAGTTAAAGGAGCGAAATCTTGTTCCAAACTTGTAGAAATTGATGGGGACTGCCAGCATCCAAACTAACTCAGTTTGTATTAATACAGATTCTAGAAGTGTGTGTGTGCGTGCGTGCGTGTATGTGTCTGTGGCAATGTATTGGGTCTGCGCCGACAGTGGAACAGATTGTCCATGCCTTGTGGAATCATGAGAGATTTGGTGTGTGATTGTGGCTAGTTCCCGTGGTAACAGTGGAGATTATGTGGCAGATTGAAGGCATGTGTTGTGTGTGGTTCCGTGGATTACTGAAACGAGAGAAATTCAGCAACCAGAAGCATCAGAGACTGCACTGGAACCAATCATAGACACACACACACACACATGTAAACACACAAACACAACTACACACACACAGACAAGATAATCTATTGTTAACAAAGAATGACTTTGTCCAACTTTCAAGAACACATGTTCAAATGACTGTAGTCACATCAAACTGCATCTGTCCTGTTCTACATAAATGCATTGAAAGAATGGATTTTCATAATATTGCTGGTTTGTAGAGGGTTCAGCCACAGTACATATGTGCACTACATACAGTACTCTACACAAAGTAGAGTGACCAATTATGGAAAATAGCTGCAATGTCAATTAGCACACACAAACGCGCACACAAACACACACAAACACGCACACAAACACACACAGACACACACATGCTTAAGTGCTCTCTTAATGCTCACTTCTGGGAATACAGATGAATGAAATAGTTCCCCACAGTTCCCCACATAGTAGCAAAAACTATGCTACTATGCTGTCCTCCACAGTCCTTTACCAGTCCATTGGGTGTATGTGTGTGTGTTCTCCCCTGTGGCTGGTCCTAATGGTGTGTCCCCAGTCTTAAATGATATAAATGGATGGTGTCGCCTCTCTGTGCTGACTTCACCTGCAGACCATAGGGCTCCAGAGGGACAACTGAACCAGGCTTTCCCTCACCCACACACACCCTCACCCACACACACCCTCACGCACGCACACCCTCACCCACACACACCCTCACCCACACACACCCTCACGCACGCACACCCTCACCCACACACACCCTCACCCACACACACCCTCACGCACGCACACCCTCACCCACACACACCCTCACGCACGCACACCCTCACCCACACACACCCTCACGCACGCACACCCTCACCCACACACACCCTCACGCACACACACCCTCACCCACACACACCCTCACGCACGCACACACGCGCACACACACACACACATTCTCTGGTCCATTGCCATTTCTGTCTACCAGATCAACTAACCCACAGGCGATAGGGACTCAGGTAATACCAAGCATTTCAGTGCGGCTCAGTGGCGGGTGGGGGGAATATGTGTTTGCATAAATTAAACTATGAGATGTACCATGGAGTCTGGGAATATAGGGGAGTTAATAGTCCCCTTTTAACTTGGTTTTACCCATGTAAATCTTGGTAAGGCTAGTTGGCAAATAACTTGTCAACCTGTGCAGCAATGGCAACGTTTAATGTCTTGCTTTTCTTACTGATTTTATTTTAACCGTAGAATGACAACATATTTCTGTACCATGTCATTGAACATGCTGTTTTAATTCTGCTTACACAGCATGTGTAAGCAGAATGACCTATGACCAGACCAGACCTATGACCAATGACCTATTGACCAGAATGACCAGAATGACCTAGTGACCTATGCTCTTTTGTAAAGCTCTCTCTTGGAAGTTGCTTTGGATAAAAGCGTCTGCTAAATGCATAAATGTAATGTAAAATGTAAATGTGTGGGTCATATCTGTATATGCTGTGTATCTCCATGTGTCTCCCCTGTCTGGAACTTTATGAACATGCCAATCTCTACCTGCAGTTTCCTCTCCTCCTCATCTCTATCCTCTCTCTTCTTCTGACCTGGCCTCTGTTCTGCTGCACCCCAGCTCACCTCGCTACAGCACATCAGTAACAATCTCATTTGCCGCCCCATTAATCTCTGGAACACAACACAATGGTGGATGTCTGCCTGTGTGTGCGTGCATGTGTGTGCGTGTGTATATGGAAGAGGGGGTGGGGGGTACAATAGCTAATTTACAGACCTCTTGCTCTCTGTTGCAAAATATCTCAGCATAGGAGATGTATTGCTTGAAGCCTTTCAATCTAGAATCAATCATTCAATCAATCAATCAATCTACCAACCAACCAACCCATCACTCATTCAATTAGTCAAATTAAGCCTATTTGGACAAGTACTTAATTAACACATCAAACAGTTGCACTTGCATTTTTAAAACACCTATGACATTTAGCGTTTATCTCCCTTCATAATTAAAGTGACATGTCACTGATGCCTGCACTGAGAGACAAGTGAGAAGCAGTGAGATGCACTGTGCTGCATGATTACACACAGGGAGTCACATGACCAGACTGGAGGTGACTTGACTGCTGCCCCAACACCCCCGCCAGTGTTCTGGCTCAAAGTGAGGCACGACAGAGCCTAATGGCTGCTGCCAAGAAGGACCTTCCCACAGCACTCCTTGTGACACCGGGGTGTGATCGTCCTTCTTTTCTACTTCACACACATACTCATGTGGACACACATTCTGTCGCACACGCACGTGCATTGAGTTCTATCACTATCACTTTAATGTATAGACAGACACTCAAACATCACAAACAACAAACAACAGTATATACACTTGCACAGACACGCACGTATACACACACATATACACAAAACACACACCCAGTCACACACATAGAGGCAGTAGCGACACATTAGCAATGGCTGCTAATGAAGTGTGCAGACACCACTGTAATGGTGTGTCCTCATCTGTATCTTACCGACCAACACCCAGGTTGGTGTCAACACACACATACACACACACACAACTGGCAGGGCTGACAGGGTGCCAGTCAGTACAGCATGCAGATGTTGACAGCTCCTGGGCTGAGAGCTGAGCTGGTGTGTGATGTGTGATGAGTCTAATGGGAGACTCATGATGTATGCACTGCACATGCCCCGAATACTTGGCCATGAAATGAAATGATAATTACACCAGGGAGGATCTTTTGTCTCTTCATTTTCTCTCATCTCCACCGCTATGCCTTCCTGCTCTCAGGTGGCAAGCTATACACACACACGCACACACACACACACACGCTCCCCAAGACGCACACAGACACACGTGCGAATACGCAAGCACATATACAGGCATCCGCGCACAACCCTCTCCTTCTGTGGCCCTTGGTGTGTGCCAAGGCAGGTGACTGTTGTATTCATCTAGACATGAGGGAGGAGAGACAAGAGACCACGACGTATCAATGAGGTGGAATTGTTATATAAACACCTCTTCAGACTCCAGAAGGGGGAGACACTCCCAGTGCTCAGGCTGTTGTGTTGTGCTTTTGTTGTCTCGGATGAGGTGAGTCCTTGATATCATTGACATGTATTGAACTCTGTCAACAACATTCCGGATGGTCTTGACTGATTCTTTCCTTTGTCTGAGAAGGTTCCGGACGAAGAGGGCTGGTGATGGGGACCGGGCATGTCGAGTCACCTTGAGTGTCATACAAAGGCACAAAAAGGAAGAGAGAGAGCAGAGAACGGAGGAGAGGAGCGATAAGAGACGGGGTTAACAGAAAGGCAGGCGGGGGCACTGAGGTGCTTCATCATTGTCTGGAGTCTGTAATGAGCAGGAATTACACCAGCTGAGAGGAGGGCTGTCACACCTGACACACACGCACCTGACACACTCACACCCTTAAACACACACACATGCACACACACTCTAAAACACTGACACATGCACTCTCACATACACACATTCATACACACATACAAACACACACATACACCAAAACACTCACCCATACACATTCCCACCCTCACACGCTGACGCACACACACACGCTCATACATACACAGTTACAATTCACATGGATCACTGAAACTCACATGTTCACACACATGTGCACGCTTTAGTGTGCATGCCTACTGCACTTCTTACCCTTAAAAATAATCCGTCATAGTGAGAAAGAAAGAAAGAAAGAAAGAAAGAAAGAGAAGAGAGAGTAGGCAGGCAGAGCAAGATGGAGAGTGAGAGAAATGAACAGAGGAAAAGGACAGAACAGCAGTGGAGGTAAATGAAGTGAATGTGAATTCCGACCAGGTCTAACTGTGCCTGTAGCAGAAATATGTTTCATTTGCTGTCTATCAGGGTGGGTAATGACAGACGGTGGTGTGGTCCAATCCGGGGGCCTGTCAGAGGGTAGGTGGGGGTGAGGGAGGTAGCAAAATCTGGCCCTCTACGAATTGTCCTCTGAATTCTCACTATCCAACCACTTACCATGACAGATAGAAGGCACTTTCCACCTCTCTATTCAGCTGTCACCAATCCTGTCAAAAAGGCAATATTGCCGCTTTGGAGATGTTGCATAAGGCCTGTTTATAGCCGTTTTTAATCTCTGACCAGGGATCAGCTGGTCCTCCGGGTATTTTAGGCACAAACATTCAAGGGAGGTGTAAAACCGATCTAAGATCAGCTTCAGATCCATCTCTTTCCATGAGAAGCATCCTTGGGAACGTTGGTGTACACTGGAGTGTAGCAGCACTGTTAACAGACCACAGATCTTCCTTTGTTTTCCCTCTGCTGAGATCTTCTCTGCACGAAACCATGAAAACAGATTGTGTGGATGGAAATACAGTATAGGCACAACAACACAGAGAGTAAACATGGATCAGACAACAAAGCAGGTGGTTCTGATGGAGCTGCTGTGTGACTGACTGTCACTCTGCTTTCATGTCTTTGCCCTTGACATGGAGTGCCCCCTAGAGGAACAGGCTGGCCTTGTGGTTGGGTGCGAGTGTTTGGTGAATCCGCAGCAGGCTTAGCCCGCGGTTGTCAGGCAGGGCTGTAGTCTGCCGTGCTGGAGGAAGACTCCTGGTAATCTGGATTAAAGCCCTCAGAGACCGAATTAAACACAGCCGGCCGAGCTCACACAGGCCCACGGAGAGCATGGGCAATGTGTGTGTGTTAGTGTGTACGTGTGTCTGCCACTAGGATTCTGAATGTGGTTCCTGTGCATCTACATACAACAGTGTGTGTGTGTGTGACAGAGGGGTGGGTCCGTGCACCCAGCATCTGCGCTGTGTGTGTGTGTGTGTGGGGGGGGGGGGGGGGCAGTGCCAGCTTGCCCGCTCGCCGGGGTATTAGGTTTGATTGGATTGCAGCTGGGGATTTATGTATTTAAACTGAGATTACCAATGCGATCTTGCGTTTGAGAGGTAAATACATAGGAGGGAGCGAGCAGCAAGGAAAGAGAGACAGAGGGAGACACAGAGAGAGAGAGAGCCAGAGAGAGAGACAGAGAGAGAGACAGAGAGAGAGAGACTGAGAGAGAGACTGAGAGATTGAGAGACCCGTGCCACTGAGCTGACCTTGTGTGTGTGAGTGTGTATGTGTGTCAAACCACACTGCTTCCAATTGTAATCTGGCTGAGCTTCATCTCCCAGCCTTAACCAGAGAGTCTGTATTCACAGGAGAGCGTTTTATGATGCTATATTGGGCCTGTCCGCTGCATGTGTTGGATCTGTGTACATACTTTATGTGATTTCCAGTCAAGATGTTGGTACAGTAGTGAAACAATTTGTAGATGTTGCTACTTTGCTATTCATTCCTTTCACCACATTTCTTTCACCCCTCTCTTCTCCTCACCTTTGGGGTGCTCCATTGATTAGCTGTCAGAGGCAAGGAAGTGTAAGACCATTAGGCCAGGCCCAGACGTGTGTGTCCGTGTAGGTGTGTGTGATGTGGAACGCGCCTTCATATCAACCAGAGGGACCCCCGTGTGAGGCCACAGCAGGCAGGGCTTAAAGGGGTCTTAGAGCTGTGAGATGGTTGTAGTAGCTTGCATGGCTTTCGACGAACAGATGAGACTGAGAAGGATTACCAAAGCAGCGGTAAACTGGAGCCTAGGGATGGTGACTGGTGAACCAGGACGTGTTTGACACCTCGCACAGAAAGGATAGGGGGAGGAGGTCTCTCTCTCGCTCCCCCTCCGGCCTGCGGTCATCCAGTCGTCAATACTACAGATCCAGTCACGGTGACAGATTTCTGTTGGGACCAAACCGAGCGAGGACTCTACACCTTTCCCCTTCTCGGGTGTCCTTTCTTCCTTTCTTATCTGATCTTTCTCTCTTTCTCTGTCGCTCCGTCTCTCCGTCTCTCATTTTCTCTCTTTATCTCTCTCCCCCATGTCTTTTCCTTCCTCTCTCTTTTCTGCGTCCACCCCCATCCCTCTCTCTCTCTCTCTCTCTCTCTCTCTCTCTCTCTCTCTCTCTCTCTCTCTCTCTCTCTCTCTGTCCTTCCATCTTTTCGTCTTCATATCCTCCTCTGTCTGTGGACAGGGCTGATCGATGCTATTCCAGGTAAGCAGTGAGAGGCGGCTGGCTGTTCAGCTCCAGGCCAGCAGATTAGCCACACAGGCTTTCCTCTCAAACACATTCTGCCCTTCAATCCTTCCTTTCACTACCCACTACTTCACGGGAAGCACACACACACACACCGACACACACACACAGACACACACACACCGTATGACACACGCACACACAAAGCATGACAGACAAAAACATGACACATTTACATCTCCCCCTTTTCTCTGTGTCTGCTTCAAGCCTGGCCTGTTCCAGGGTGAGTCAGGGGAGGCCAGCTCCACCAGGAAGAGACCCCAGGAAGGTGTCACTGTGCATGAGGGGACTTTCAGTCTCCGCCAGCCTCCTGGAGGTGGCGGTAAAAATAGATGTTAGAGACTGGCTGGCGGGTAGCCCTGTCACAGAGGAAGGGTGCAGGGGAAAAAGAAAGCGAGAGGTAGACATAGAGAAAAAGAGAAAGAGAGGAAGACAAATTGAGAGAAAGGAGTCTTTGAGAGTGGGAAAGGGAGAGAACCACAGAGAGAGGGAGGGGAGAGAGAGAGGAGGAGAGAGATCGAGGCAGTGACTGAATGCTCCAGGAGCGTTGCTCCACAGAAAGATCATACCTCGTTTCTCAGATGAAGGGAGAAGGCACAAGGGAAGGAGGAGGAGAATGTCAATTGAAGAATTAACACTGTTTCACTCGTACTGTTCACAACTGCTCTTCTCACACTGTTTTTCACAGCTAGATTTGTGAGTCAGTGAGGCTTGAACGAAATGACAGAGGATGTTTGTGTGTGTGCATGCGTGTCTGCTGCATGAGTATGTTTGTGTGTGTGTGGATGTGTGTGTTTGTGTGTGTGTGTGTGGATGCCCAGCTTCAGTGTGTGTGTGAGTGCATGTTGTGTCTTCAGACTTTCGTAAGGATGTTTTGCAGTGTAACCTTTCCTTGGCCCCAGAAGTCCTTAAGCCTGTCCTGTGTGTCCCCATCACCATTAAACACACGAAGTGGAACGCTGAGGGGCACTTTGACAAAAACATTCCACACACACACACACCACACATACACACTGTAAGTGAAAAAGTGAGAGCGGGCGAGTGAGACAGAGACAGAAAGAGAGAGGGGGAGACAGGGAGTCAGACAAGGAGCTATGGGGACATTTGCAGGATACATGAGGCAGTTATGAACCTATTTTCTTTTTTTTATTGGGAGGCGACCGAGTGTCACTAATGGTGTAGAGGGGGTTGGTAAACACATTTCTGGGATGGCATGGAGTCTTCAGGAAAACAAATTAAAGTCTCTCCTGGCACTCTTTTACTCACACTCTCTCTCCATCCATCTCCTTCATTCCCTCTCCCCTTTCTTTCCCCTCTACTCGTCTGAGACAGGAAAACAGGACCATATGTGGAGGCAGGCTTGTGAATCGTCAGTCCAGATCTGCTCCTGATGTCTCCCTGCCGCCCAGAACCGCCAGGACTGGGGCTGCATGACCAGGAGATGTGTTATGCAGTGAGGAGGCTGTCTCCACACTCCTGGGTCCTTATATGAAGACTGATTGGCTGGCTGGCTTGTTGGCTGGCTGGACAGCTGGTTAGTTTGCTTGCTGACTGTCTGACTGTCTGGCTGGGCAGTTGCTTAGTTGGCCCAGATCATTTACATTCATCACAGCTCTTGTGAAAGTTCATGGTATTGTCTTCTCACTCTGACCTTCCTGGTTGGTGTGTGCACGTGTGTTTGTGTGTGTGTTCATCAGAATCAGAATCAGAATGGGATTTATTCGCCATGAAAGTTTGCACAGACAAGGAATTTGCTTTGGCAGGAAGGTGCATACAATAAACATATAGGGACCTAAAAATGTAAATATGTGGACTATCTATACTAAGGGTGCATAAACTAGCAGTACTAAGTGGAATTAGAATCTCTCTAAGTTGTTTTGGCTGCACCATGTGTGTGTGTGTGTGTGTGTGTGTGTGTGTGTGTGTGTGTGTGTGTGTGTGGCTGCACTGTTTCCCTTCAGTGTTAAAGTGCTGTGAACACACTCTGCTAAAACTGTCTTATCTCCATTACCCACTGTAGTCTCAGCTCCCACCATCTCTCCATCCCTCCATCCATCCATCCATCCATCCATCCCTCCCTTCCTCATCGCACTCCAGATGCATGGCGTTAACAGGGGGAGTGTCAGGAGTGTGTGCTTAACACTGAACAGCTTGTGGCAGGGGGGGGGGGGGGGGGGGCGAGAGGGGTGTTGATGCGTGTGTGGAGGTGACATCTCAAGTGCACCACGTGCTATCACAGAGGATGATGCCCATGTGTGAGGGCTTCTACGGGTGGCTGGAACCTAACTGCTGCCAGGGGCAACGCTGTTTGTACCCACCACTGGGCACCAATAGATGGTGGATTGTTAGAGGTGTGTGTGTGTGTGTCACTAATGTGCATTAATTCCAGGAAGAACCAGTCGTAACAGACCAGAACACTCCCATCTGCCACTTCTTTCTTCTTCTCCTGCAGCCTCCTCTCTCTCTCTCTCTCTCTCTCTCTCTCTCTCTCTCTCTCTCTCCATTCACTCACCCTCTCTCTGGAGTATCTTACACTTTATATGCCTTCACAAAACCAGTAACAGTAACTACTTTTGTATCTCTGTTCCTCACTGATCAGAGCAGTCACTCAATGCAGTCTTTGTTACCAGGCTCTGTTGTCCTTGTCTGTTCTTAAGGCTAGAACGGAGGTGAAAACATCTTTCTCCCATTGTGCCCTTTCACCATGGAGGATGCTCCACAAGTATTACATAGACTTAGTGTCATTACTTGTTTTTAAGTCTCTGAATGATAAGTGTATGAGAACTGCATTAGTTAGCAATTTCTTCTTATTTTAACTTTTTTTTTAAATATATTTCTCTAACTTGCAACACTTAGTTTTTTGTACGCATTTAGCATTTGTAATGTATTTGCTGCCTTGCCAGGTCGCCCTTGAAAAATCTATTTTTCAATGGGTCTTGGGATATGGTCAAATAAAGGTTAAATCAATAAAACACATTTCCTCTGTTTTACTTCTTTGTTTCCTGCTCTTCTAGTTTTGTGTTTCACCACCTGTTAGTCTTGGTATCTCTCCATAAAGGGGCCTGCCTGACTGCCATCCACCCCCATCATACACATAGAGAGAGAGAGAAAGAGACAGAGAAAGAGAGAGTGTGTTTGGCCAAGACTATATCTCTCTATTTCCACTCTCATTCTACTCTATTCTCTCCTTCTCCCTCTCACTTTACCTCTCCCTCTCTCACTATCCCTCTCTCTTTCTCTGTCCCTCCCTCTCTCACTTTCTCTCTCCCTATCCCTCTCTCTTTCGCTCTACCTCTGTAGTCCTGTTGCAGGGAATTCTAATACAAAATATAATAAACCTTATCACCACAGCTATTGAAACTGGGAGATAAGGAATTCATTAGGAGGCAGCTGGATAATGACAAGCGAGGGATGAGAATAATAAAAAGAGACTACAGAATGGAGGGACAAGTGAGAGGGAGGTGGGAGGGTACAAGGATTGGCGGGGTGGAAATGTTCCAGAAGATGAGTGTTGCATGCTCAGGCAGTTGTCATGTGACCTCTGTGAGTCAGAAGATCAAATGAGAGAACCGCTTCTGTCATGACAAATCTCCTTCTTTGTCTCTGTCTCTCTCTTTCCTTCTCTCTTTCTGTCCTTCTCTTAACATTCTCTTTGCTGACCATCTCTGAACGTCTTCAAATCAAAAATATCAGTATTGTAAATGGATTAGGAAAAGAAGCTCGCCTTTGTAACATGTCAAGCACATGCCATTACTCAGGCTCAGCTGCAGTGCATGAGCACCCCCCCCTGTCCCTGCCAGCTGCTGCCACTCTTCCTCCCCCTTTCTCTCCCCCCTTCCTGGATTACCCTGACGCTGTATTTACATGGTGTAAATCCACGCTGGGGCTTCTGATACAGGCCATCTGTAATCTGAAGGTTCCATTCTGAGCGCTGGTCCGTAATTTGGTCGTGCTCAGCGCAGGGACAGTATCAACCTCCCTGACATCTGTTCACCCGGCTCGCATCGATGCCAGAACAGCAAGGGATGATGGGTCCTCAGCGCCTGTCCCATTCACACACACACACCCACTGATGCTAACGCTGAACCACACACAAATGCACATACACACAGATGATCACACACTGACACACATGTATATACGTGTGTGTGCTTGTATATATATATATATATATATATATATATATGTGTGTGTGTGTGTGTGTGTATGTGTATGTGTGAATTCCTACATTCCACTCAAAGCAACACCACACCAGGGAGTGCAAAGCTGGAAGAATTAGAAAGTCTGACTACACAGCATCCCACGCTGGGACAGAAAGATGAAGACAAGAGGTGGTCTCTCACTCTCTCTTCCTCCCTCCGACCCTCTCTTTGTGCCTCCCTCCCTCCCTCTGTGTTTCTCTCTCTCTTCCCCTCCCTCCCTCCCTCCCTCCCTGTTTCTCTCTCTCTTTCTCTCTTCCTCTCTCTTTCTCTCTCCCTCCTCGAATGTCTCTATGTCTTTCTTTCTCTCTCCACTCTCTCAGCAGTTATTGACAACACACAGGAAGGGAGTACAAAAACACACTGAAATGAGACATTTGCATCCTCCATCCAAACATTCCTGGGGAATGGAGGGTTGTTTCCTGATTAAGTATGAGGTGGCTGTACCATTTCCTGCTCATTGCAAAAAGCTGCCATCTGGAGGGTGAGGGTGGTGGGCAGGTACATGGCGGGGGAGGGTGGGTGCAGTTTCTGACCCCCCCCCCCCCCCCCCACACACACACACACACACACACACCTCCTCCAGGCTCTCACCCCCCCCCCCCCCCCACACACACACACACACACACACCTCCTCCAGGCTCTCACCCCCCCTCCCACAGAACGACAGATAAGCAGAAGGGAGCCACTCGTCATCGACGTGGCAACCGATGCGTGTCACGGGGAGAGAGAGACACAGAATCCATCAAAAGGGACTCAAGATGAATGATTTAGGCTCCTCCATTCGTAATCCAAACACTCAGCATCGGATGCAGTCTCTGACTTGAAGTATCTGACTCACATGCTTTTAGTGCTGAAGACTACATCCTTGTCTTTACGTTTGAATCAATTCGCTATCAAGTCCATGGGTATGATTATTTTCCACCTCAGGGCAAACTCAGTTGTAACTAAGGAACAAGCCTAGAGGAGAAGACCCCAAGGTTCCATTGAAGAGAGGAGAGGATGGGATGGAAAGAAGGGTGAAGGGTGAAGAGTGGAGAGAACAGAAGATATATGTGACAGAACTGTGTGTTCCTGTCTAAGTGCTATTTCATTATTTCTCTCCCTCTGTGGTCTAAAATCAGGCTTCTCTTGGGCATGTTGTGAACACATAAAGATGGAGCACCATCTTGTGGCCAAGCAAATTCATTTTGAACTCAGTTACACAGGCACAGCCAAAGTATGAGACAGCAGATTGAAATTGTGCTTGACCCTATCTGAAAATACACCTGCAGACAGATAGCATGGTGCCCATGGTAACAGGGCAGAGGCCAGAAGAGTTATCCATACGACAGCTGTGATACTGAGGAATGAACACCTTAGAGAGACTAATGACTGTTGTATTACTGATTGTAATGACAAGCACACATCCCGTTCCCCTTTCAGATAACTTTGTTGTGAGGAAATGCCACTGTACTCAGCTGCAAGGGAGAAGAGAATGACCATGTATCTACTTCTCTTTTATTCCTCACTTTCTAACATCCCCTCTCAATCTCTCCCTTTCTCATTTTCTGTTCAATTCTGCGATGGGCTTTCAAGGCACAGAGGAAGACTTTCACATTGCCGAAACGTCCATGTAAGAATAAAACAGTATGAGTACAATAACACCGACATTATGATGATAAGCATAATATGTATTCATATGTAAAGTACAGCAATTATCCTAGTCTCTCAGAACTGTCCCCTGCAATTAATTTATATTTCAGTGTCAGTCTAACTCAAATATTTTACGAATTTTGTAAAAGAAAATACTTAAATATTTTTTGTTTGTTTTTGTTTGTTTTTGTTATTGCCACCTACCCCTACACACACACACGTGTGTACAAACACAGACACGAAGAGAAACTTTGGGGGAATTTACCATCACTTTCTCACCACAGTATCTGCAACATCCTAAATTTGTATTGTACTATACATTCTCAGTCTTTCAAACATGGTTTGAACAAATGAAAATGCCGAAAGGATTTGAAAGTCTTTTACATATAAACTACTATGTATGATAAGTAACTATTCAATAAATAATTTTTCAGAACAACAAATGTATTGCATCTTTATGACGGAGGCTTGTCGATAAGGGAAGCTGAAAGTTCCCGTCAATTTATTTTCCATCTTAAACTTCCTCCACTATACAACAGGTAGACCTGGTCAACACTGGGCATTTAGGGAGAGTTTGTCTCAACTGATGGTTCATGGGAGCTCAGGCACACAACATGTACCTGCTGCTGGGGTGTCTACTGCTCTCCTGGCTTAGCACTGAAGGTAAACTGCACAGACTCATAATTTGTTTAAATGTACTTTTTTACCGTCTGTGAGATTCAAATTAACTACAGAATACAAATGTTATCAAATTGTATTCTACAAACAGTGGATTAGAGTTTAAAGTTAAATCGGTTTCAAAATGTGCATTGTGATTAATCTGAAACAGACTTGATCACACTTGCTCAGTTGGCCTATTAGTGTTTAAAACAAAGGTTATCCTTCCAACTGAGCAAGTTTGGGAAGATGATAAGCTGAGACACTAGGGTTTTCCCCATCTCTCATATGGTATACTACATACATGAACAAGAAACAGTCGATTCAGATACACATTAAATTCATGTATATATTTGCTATCTACAATGAATATATGGAATGTGTATGCAATAATCTTTTTTCAGGATATTTGGAAAGATAGTGTGTTGACTAGATTATTTGCCAGATTGTTTTGACTGACACCTTGTGATATCCTTTCATGTTTTAGTCTCTGCAGAGTCTTCACTGGACACTAACTACACGGTCGTGGCTCATGCTGTCTTGGTGGGTGAACCGTTCACAATGTCATGCCCCCTACAAGGCTTTAACCAAACCTGGAGACGTGTAAACCAGAAAAAAACACTTGTTCAAGGCAACCCCTTCACTCTGCACAGCGCTACCCTTAACGACACAGGGCAGTACCAGTGTGCTTACGAGAACAAATCCTTGTGGTTGGCAGGACAGCCTGTAACGTTGACTGTCGTAGGTAAGCGATCGTTTTCTCTTGGATTCTTCCTTGATTCTTCTACTGTCCTGCACGGTTGTCTGGGTTGGACTATTTGCAGTATGATGATAACATAATACCAGAAAATGTAGGTGTGTGATAACTGTTTGCGGTACAACTCATCTATGAACTTGCCCCCTCCCTCCCATCTACCCTCTCCTTTACCCTCCTACAACGCAACTTACCCTACCTACTCACCCCCCCCCCCATCACATACACACACACCTTCGCCCATCTACTCCCTTCCCACCCCCTTTTTCGCCAGAGTTACTCCCTCCTGTGTGGGTGACTGCAGACCCAGTTACGCCAACCATAGTGGAAGGTCATGAAGTCAGCCTCAAGTGTAGCCAAAACGACTCCAGTATCGGGCCTCTGTCTTGGGTGTGGAAGCGGAAGGGGGTGCAGGACGTGTGGGAGGAGGTGGGCAGGGGCAGGGCGCTGACTCTCACCAGGTCCAGCCAGACTGGGGCGTACCGCTGCCAGGTCAACAGCAACACTTCTGCCATCTACCAGGAGAAAATCAGCCCGGAATGCAGCGTCCTCATCATCTCCCTGCCAATAACCAGTGGGTTCATCTCAACTTCCTTTCTACCATTCCATATTCCCAACTGTCTCGCTTAAGAACAAACAGTATGCTAATGCTTACACTTGCTGGTGTGAATTTGCGGAAGGCCAACTGCTGTACTTCCCCCCTGAAACTTGTTTGAATTTGGTAGTGAGTGTTCACATTCTTTTCAGTGTGAATGTACAGTAACAATGCCTGTCTACTTATAAAATGTGTTGTGTGTGACTCTCTCAGTCAGTTACCATGTAGCTGTGGCAGGGCTGACACTGGCTCTGTTGGCATTGCTCCTATTGGCCCTTCTGTTTCTGAGGATGTTGAGACTGAGGACCAACGAGACAGCTAGTCTCCAGGATCTGGTCAGAAGCAAAGGTCAGAGAGCATTTGACAATGCTTCTGGCTAAATCTGGCAGGACTTCAGTAGGCCTACATTCACACCATAATGTTGATCAAGGAATGTGAGTGGGATTTAAATGTATCTTGTTTTTTTTGTTTTTTACAGAGACTGCTGTACCTCACCAAAGTAATCACAAAAAAATCACAAATAAATCACCAAAGTAAGTGCAGTGTCATTGATTGGTTTATTGATAAACTGATTAATTTGTAGATTAATTTAATCATTCAGTCTGAGAAATAACTATTCATGAAAAATAGGAAATAACACTATAAGACAATATTACCCAAAGCAGCACATGAAATCTTTACTGTCCATGCAAGAGTGTGAAGCCATACATATTCTGTCCACTAGGAGGAGTGCCCAAAAACCTGCTGTTGAGGTGGGGGAGATCTATATGAACTCTGAAACCTTTGGCAAAGCCTACTGTGACCTCAACACTGACCAGACAATTGTAGAGGAGATCTACGACACCCTGGACTGAAGACTGAGGGAGCATGGAATGTAGAAGAGAGAGGAAGAGGGACACAGTGTGAATCGAGGTTATGGAGAGGAAGGAGAGGGGGTGGGGGGAGGGAGAGGGGGAGAAGGGAGAGGGGAAGAGAGAGAGGGGGAGCAGGGAGGAGGGAGAGGGGAGAGGAGTGAATTGGAGGAGTCATATGAAATTTATGTATACAAAAAAGTATACACAGATGTGCGATGCAAATGATAAATTTGTCATAATCTACAGAAACATACACATATGACATCAACACATATTATCTCAATATTATCAACATGAATTTGTAATTTTTTTTATGAAATTGTCATTGCCGACAGCTATAGCTTGTGGTTTATGCGTGTGCCTCTCTCTTTAAAGGAACAAATACAACAACTGTAGCTTCTGCATTATTATAGCACAGGACCACACTCAGATGGGTTTCTTTCACAACTGATCTTTTGGGGTATATTGTACTGTATTTGAGATATGGTGTTGCTGCACTTATATATCACATATATATTTGAAATATGCTTTTTACTCTTTAACCTGATTATCTGCTGCTCTTCCTAAATTCACTTTTTGTAGGTGGCTTTGAATAAAAGTGTCTGCTACATGAAGCAATGTAATGTATAATGTCCAGGAGGTGTCACTAGGGTGTCTGAGCCCCCTGGCTAATTTGTACTGTGGGCCCCAAAATCTAAATCATGCAGGAAAGTACGGGGTTCTGCTGGTCCCCCTATCTGACCAGGGCTCTTAGAATCATCCTAATCCCATCCTAATCATACCCCCCCCCCCCCCCCCCCCCATTACGGCGCCCCTGATCATGCCTTTCAAATGCACAGTGCAGCAAAACCTCCTCAACACCGAGGCTAGGACACCCTGGGTGGACGACACCCTGGGTGGACGACACCCTGGGTGGACGACACCCTGGGTGGACGACACCCTGGGTGGACGACACCCTGGGTGGACGACACCCTGGGTGGACGACACCCTGGGTGGACGACATAACTGTGGTTATGTCGTATGAGTATTTGTGGTAGGTGAGTCAGCTGGCTGAGCGGTTAGGGCGTCGGGCTAGTAATCTGAAGGTTACCGGTTCAATTCCCAGCTGTGCAAAATGACGTTGTGTCCTTGGGCAAGGCACTTCACCCTGCTTGCCTCAGGGGGAATGCCCCTGTACTTACTGTAAGTCTGGATAAGCGTGTCTGCTAAATGTAAATGTATATACAGCACAGGGAGTAGAGTGATTACAAAATCAGTTCAGGCTAGGGACTATTGCTAAATGAATGTACTTCCTCATGTTTCTAGCTTTCACAGGTTTGCAATGTCCTTTTCTGACATCCGACCTCAGCGATGCACTCCACTGCACTATTTACAGTAACCAATAGATTAGAATAATATTGGGACAAGGAAACACTGCTTTGGAATGTCATCTCACCAGTGTGTCCACCCCAAAAATACACTTCCAAGAAGTGACTTATAGATAAAGCAACTTTATTTCAGCTCTCGTCAGCCATGTTGGCTGTGTAACCCTGGAGTTGCAGGTGTTCACCATGCCTCTGGCTCTGGTTCTTGCTGTCCATGGACATCTGGGTAGTGCCTGTTTGGGAGCAAGCATCCCCTGTCCTCATCTTCCTCAGGTGGGCTTTGATGTAAGAACGGAATTTATTGGTGGCAAAGCAGTAGACTACAGGGTCTAGAATGCAGTTCAGGCCCATGAGGAGAAGGGTGACCTGGTGGAGGTCGTTGAGGTACTGCTTGGTGTTGTCCCCCCACCCCTGGCTGCCCCATCCCTCCCTGATCTCCAGCACTGCCAGCACCCAGGGCAGCTGGACCACATGGTGGGGAAGGAAGCACAGCACAAACACCCCCACCACCGCACACAGCATCTGCAGCGCCTGCCGCTTCACCCCGTGGGGGCGACGGGACGCCCTCATGGACGCTCCAGGATCACCCCTAGACCTGCAGGACGAGACAGCAGGCTGGCTGGGGGACTGTGCCAGGAGGGCGTGGGCGATCAGAACGTTACAGATCACCACCAGCAGGAAGACAAGGAAGAAGAGAGCGATGATCAGGATGTGGGTTGTAGCAATAACCCTTTTGTCGTCATCTTCCTCATGGGTGTAGCCCTCAAAACAGCGAGACACGTTGTCCTTGTCTACCTGCAGGCCTGGGGACACCAGGTACTGGATCGACATGGCCAGGGTCACCCCCCACAAGAGCGTCGATACGATGACGCCACGGCGCCGGTGTTCAGTGGAAGCGGCGGCCAGCGGCCGGCTGATGGCCCAATAGCGGTTGACGCTGATGGCGGCGAGGAAGAGGATGGAGCAGTAAGTGTTGATGAAGAACAGCAAGCCCGCCACGCGGCACATGAAGTCAGAGTAGATCCAGTCACCATGACGACTGTAGTAACCAATCCATAAGGGCAGAGCACAGACAAAGAGAAGGTCGGCCATGGTCAGGTTGATCATGTAGATGCGGATCTCGCTCATGGTCTTGGACTGGCGTAGCCTCCGCAGTATGAACAGCGCATAACAATTGGCTAGCAGGCCAAGGATGAACACTATGCCATAAAACACAGGAAACAGCATGTAGCGGAACTCAGAGTCCAGGAAAGTTCTGTTTCCTTGGGTGACAGAGGAGTTGTAGAATGTTGTGGTGATGTCCAGGCTTGTGTTTGTCTCCATCCTGCCCGTAGTCTGCACTGATGGCTCTGTGGGGAGCTCCTGAGAGTCGACACTCTGAGAGAGGGCAATGCAATATTAACTATGTTAATGTACACTCATATTAGAAGTGTGTGTATGTGTATTTGTATGTGTGTGTATGTGTGTTGCACTTGTTGATTAGTTGTAACTGAGTTAAGTACTTGTACTCGCTGTAGATTCTATTATTGTTGCTTGGTTTCCTACAGGTACACTCTTGCATTTTTTAGGTTCATGTTGTTAATTTGTAACTTCGTTTAACTACTTGGTCTTATGTTTCTTCCCATTGGCACTTGGTTGCTTATCACAGTGTATGCTCATGTTTTGGCTTCCTGCAATGTTTTTTGTGGCTATCTCGTTGTTTATGATCATTGACCTATGCACTTTTTGTAAAGCTCTCTCATGGAAGTCGCTTTGGATAAAAGCGTCTGCTAAATGAATAAATGTAAATGTATTATAGGATGTGAGTCATTCACAGATACAATTTTGGCAACATGCTTGTTCACTTCACCTTCCTCTATTGTGCAAAAATAAAAAGCTACTGGCCACCACCTAGCCAATTTCACCACAAGTCACTATTTAGCCATTGGTAAATGTCTGATATTATTTCTATAAAGCAAATCCAGTCAAGTGTGATAAAGATAGGGGTAAGTCAACATAGACAGATGTGTGGCTAGTCACCTTAAATAACCGGACAGCCGTTTTCTCTCATGAGTGGACAGATTCTAACCACATATTTTCCCCTTACACAATGAACAGATCACAAATATAAAAAGACAATATAAAATGATGGGATGGTATGATAACAAATAGGCAGAGACAAGTTAACATGTTCAAAATGTAGGCAGCCTACTCACCATTATAGTCCTCTAGTACTCTCAAGAGCTATCAGTTGAAAAATAAATTTAAAATCTCAAATTGTATCTCAATTTCTACTGCAAACAGGCTGTAGGTAAGGCTTGAAAAACTACAATTATGCCCTGGCTACACAAAAGCGAAACAACTATTTGTAAACGTCAATCTCCTGAGGCACGGTAAGTGAGTTGATCGAGCACTTCTTCACACTGAATCATCTTCCTCCTAGTTGCGCCAGGAAGGGGTGTGAAACATTTGACTGGAAAGCCCTGCTTGACACAATCATTGTCGGTGCTTCAGTTGGTTTCTGGAATTTCACAAGTCCCTTCATGACTCACGAGGAAATCATATCTACATTTAGATCTAGTCCTGTTTCTGCAAAACTGTTTCTGCAAAAAAAGGCCAAACTAAATTTCCATAGAGGGGCGGGCGGGCGGGATAGGGGTGGGGGGGGGGGGCGGGCGGGATAGGGGTGGGGGGGGGCGGGCGGACGGGGGGGCGGACGTGATGGGGGGAGCTGCAGTGTTTTCTGATTGGCCAGTATTTACATCAGGGTCCTCAAGTTTTATCAAAATGGAGTGAGATCACGAACGCATGGTGGCCGAGACTGTTTAAAACAGGGAAACGATACGGGCTGCTGGCAGGAATCTTCACTCCGTGTGCCTGCGCCTCGTCCATTAATGTATACAACGTTAGCAGGACAACTTGGTTGGTGTCGTTGCCTTCTCAGCGTGAGAAATAGCCTACAAGGTGTGGCGTGTGAGCGTATGAACTGGTTGAAATGCGTGTGTCTCACGGTCAATGGGGGTCAGATGGCTGAGCGGTTAGGAAATCGGGCTATTAATCAGAAGGTTGCATTGGGGGGAATGTCCCTGTACTTACTGTAAGTCGCTCTGGATAAGAGTGTCTGTTAAATGACTAAATGTCAATGCTTGAGGCTTGAGAACACAACTGTATTCAAAACAGGTCTCAACACGGCAGAAAACTTACCTCCGGATGTCCTAGGATAGGCCTAGCGGGACAAGTTAACCCTTACGTGAGAAACACAAGGTGTTGCGTGAGAATGTGAGCAATGGTTGAAATGCGTGACACTTTAAAGCCCTGTGTGTTTCTTGACTATCTCCATGGCTCCTGAGTAACTTTCGGTGGTAACTTTCTATACCTTTGCAACGATCCTCCACAGCTAGGCCTACTTCCATAAAACTAGCTTTCGAATAGCCTTAGATCAGATTGAACAGGGGCTCAGTAAAAAGACACAGGCCTTGAGAGACTTGTCACAAGGATCAAGACACTGTGTAGGATGCAGGGGTGTCTAGAATAATGAACCTGTTATCATGGAACTATTAATTGCTGTGATTGTGTGCTCTCCCATGTTTTGACCACAGTGGTGCGCCAGAGACTAACAAATAAACTATACAGATCACAACTTGATTTTTTATTTCTCATATTTTCCCGATCGAGTTTAAGGACCATTGTCTAGCAACAACTGAATATGTGTAGTCATTTTGATTGAGGGAATATGTAATAATGAATGAATAATCGCGACTGGATCCAGCCAGAAGACTCTGGGCATGCTGTATGAACCATGCACTATGTCTGTCTGTGAGTGAAATGTATCCTCTCTTTATACCCTATTACAACAATATCAGATCTAGCCCTTCTTTCTCTCTGTTTTAACACAACCCAAAACTGCATGGATGTGTCCCTGTGGTTCATCATAGTCCCATTAAGTTCTACTAGTTTACTATCCGAGACAACATTTAACAATGTCAGCCAACATCAGCACATAGCCTGGTCCCCTTCAGCACAACCTCCATGAACTGGTGCCGCAGTCTAATTCCTGGATTAAGGTTAACGATGAACTCTAACCATACTGCTGTTATTAGGGTTGGCAAAGAACACGTGAAAAGAGGTTTTGTGGTGAGCCAGTCAGGCATTTTGGGGCCACAGGAGGGTATAAAATAAAAAGAGAGAGGGGGTTTACTGCATCTTCAGAGGGAACTTTGGGGTGTGGAGCTATTTGTAAATTCCACAATGTTTTTGAAGCACTTAAACTGGTGCCCAAGCTATGACATGGTGAAAGCTTGTGGGTGGTATTTTACGCTATAGATAGAATAGGACACACACATATAAGATTAACTACACTATATCATTCATTGTTAACTACATAGGTTGAGCGTTGAATCCATCCTTGTGAACATACTGGTAGAGGGGTGGTAGTGTAGTAGATAGAGTAGAGATTGAAACAGTGTCTAAACCAGAATACAACTACTACTACTAATATTAATACTACTACTGTTAATACAAATAATTGTAATATACGGTAAATACAAATGCGTTAAAATGACATCCACTATGATTGAGAAGTAAGTAATACTCAATCATAGAACAGAACAAGACCAAAGCTCTTACATTTCTCACAATTTCCACCAGAGAGCAGAGTTTAGCTGCTCTTCGTAAAGGCTGACTAACGAGTCGTTTTCATAGTGGCACATATGTGTATATAAGGAGATTGCCAAGGTACTTCGTGCGAACATCAGATAACACTACACATTTTATATTATATTTGATTTAATAACTGAGCTGTATAAAGATATACAGTTTAAATATGTGTATACATATAATGTATTATACATACATCTTATAAGCCTCTGGGCATAGTGAAACTATGTGTTCTGCATATCTCAGCCTCTTCAGTTGTATATTTTATATCCATCATCACTGAAGCGTGCAGGCAGATCAGTTGTGATGTTCAGCACATTGCACAGGTCAATGGAGGAATTTCACGTCTTATTTCTCATTGGTCGAGGAAGACACGCCAGGCCCAGGTGTGAGCAGGGGAATGCTGGCTGGTTTCCAGCAGGTTTTATGAGGGGTGCAGGGGATGGGAGAGAAAGACAAAGAGAGAGAGAGCGATTATCCAGTGCTGCTTTCTGCAAAGGAGTTGGAGGGATATTCTGCTCCTCACACCTTCGACACTCTCTCGCACCTTACCTTTGTTTCATCTCCCTCTCCCTTTAGCACTCCCTCTCTCTTTCCCACCTCTTCTCTCACTCCCTTCCTCCTTCGCTTCTTTCCGTCTCTCGTTAACACGAAAAGTCAAAGCCAGATCTGGTTTTATCTCTGCAGGCCTCTGGGGCACTTAAGCAGAAGGAGGAAGAAGAAGGGAGGAGGAAGATAAATGAGGAGTGTTTTGCCTGTGCCTGGCAGAGGGGCAGGAGGAGAAGGCCTTTTGGCAGACGGAAGGATGTAGTCTCTCAGACAGATTTACTGCCCGTCCGCCAGTGGAGGTTTCTGTGGAATGCAGTGCTACAGTGAGCCAGGGGGGCATGTGTGGGTGAGCTGGGGGTGTTGGGGAGGGGGGGGGGGAATACGCAGGACTAGTCGCTTTGTTTCCAGGTGCACTTTCTGTAAGGGTTTAAGCCCTGTGGCCCTGAGCCCTCCCTGGCCTCAGTCCGTGGTGGTGTGCTGTACTGCATTTTACAGCACAAGTGCCTGAGCTTCTTAATGCTGGCACACATGAGTTTGACCACATTCTGGTCCAGGATGATGTCAAACTGTGTGTGAGTGGAAAATGATTTAATTTCTTTAATCCGGTATGATTCCATACAGAGAGAAAAAGGAGGCCTCACTCCCTCTCTCTGCACAATATATGTAACTGCTGTGAGTATCCTCTGAGCTTAGGATAAACATTGTACATGGGGTTACAGTTCCCAATGAGTTGCCCACATTTGTCCTCCATTTTAGTTTGTTGCAGTGGAATATTACTCCCTTAACTGGTGTCTTCAAGATGCCTTCTCTCCTGTCTCAGAGTTGCTTGGAGCAAGCAGACCGCTGCAGGTTGTGTGGGATGACAATGTATGTAAGTAGGAACACAACTTCTGTATTTTCACTCTTTGCCTGTTTGACTAAAATATCCCTCTCGTGCCCTCCATTTCCTCCATCAGTTTCCATCACACATTGCCACTCTCTCATACTTCTGATTGGTGTCCCTTCTTCTACTTATTTTGTCTTCATTTGTTTCACCATTATTTTCTTCCTCCTGGGCCTGTCCTTCTACATCTCATCTCTGTGTTTCCACCAGCCTAATGCCTCCTTCGCTCTCTCCTTCAAGAGCAGAGGGATATTTATAGTTATTTCTCCGACTACACAGTCGAGCAACCCTACAGACCTGTTGATGGAAATGCCCTATCTGTTGATTTCTAAAGAGCTTTCCCACCCCTGTACTTGTTCTCTTTTTGTCTCAAACTCACATACACACAGATGAACAGACACACACCCACAAAAATACCTGAGAGCACTGCCAATACCATGTGCAGGTGTCTGGGCATGTCTCGCTATGCTTCAAACAGCTTCAAACGTTTCAAACAGATTTTATTTCCATGTATTTGCTGTCTTGAGCCACTTGCCCACCTGGTGTCATTTTCACACTAAGTTATACCATTACTGTAGCTTTCAGCCAACCTATCAAGTCAGGCATGATTAGAGCTAGGTCTACTGCCAGCTGTCTGAGCGGCTTGAATTTAGCCAGTTTAGAGGTAGGAAAGGCACTGGCTTCACTTTGGGGATCTCCACACTAGAGAGGATTTAAATGGCACAGCAGTTTACTCACCTTTGTCTCACTCAAGGTCAGGCATAAGTGGAGACTTTTAACATCAAATAACGTTCAGCCCACTCTTTATATCTCTCAGTCTGTCCCTCTCTCACACTTTTTCTTCCCACATGATCTCTCTTTTTCACTATTTTTTTCTCTCTCTTTTGCACTTACTGAGTTTAATGACGCTCAACTGCCAATTTTAAAATACACTCCACTAAAATGGAGGACTTGGTTTGTGATACTAAGGTGAGCAATAAAAGTGAAAACTGTTTTATTATCATGCCTCTTCTTCCTTCCTCTGCTTTTGACCTCATGAACAAACCGGCCTTTGAATCCTAACAATTTCTAGCAACGTAAAACAAACACAACAGCATTATGAGTCTAGATGGCTCTTTTATAGATGATAGATATAGGCTTTCTTTTAACACACTGTCAGTGGTTAAGCTATAAGATAGGTTGGGTAATACTGGTTCTAAAACCAAACACCTGGTGCTGTGGGTTAATAAATAGCCAATAAACTGTGAGTGTTGTCAATGGTTGAGCAAATGGTTTGTATATGTGAGCCCATGCTTTGTCTAGAGATAGGAACAGCACACACTGAAATGTATTATGTCTAATATTTAATTAGAGAAAAAAACACAAATGTTTTGGGACAATTTTTTTCCCCATTTTTGGGATCTTTCTCCTACTGGACCAGTTCCACTCTCAACTCAAGGTGCTGTGTGTTGATTGGACCAGACTGCCTGTCACATGCATGCTGTGCGCTCCAGCTACCCTTTGCCCTTTGTGAAGAATGAAGAATGTCTTTATAGCCTCACTCTGCGTCAACGTCATATAACTCAATGGCTGCATTCCATTCCTAAAAATGTCTCCTTCCCGAATACCCTTGTTTGTTACCAGAAGGATTCATTTGTTCATCCTGAGGTGTCCGAGGAGGATTCAAATACTATATCAGGTTATAAGTGATAACGGTGAGAAGACACAATATTGTCAACTTATTAACTGTGAGCTAGGTTCCACTTTGAGTTCTCCACCCGGTTGATACAATCAGAAATGTGATAGAAGGGGAAATAAGAACCCATGAGAGGGACCAATGCATTGAAATGGAACCCGGCCCATGTCAAACATATTCAACACTCAGCATACGGATGCTGTAAATTATATGGACGTCATCACAGTACAATACATAAAAGCAGACAATGGATTGCCTTTAGTATCAAAACTATGTACGCCAAGAATTTATTGCTTTGCAAACTAATCTGTTATATAGGAAGAACAAACACACGGAGTTTCGGTGTCAAACCGAAACTCATACTGTCAGTGACAAACTGGAATCAGAGCATTACTATTGGTATATTCACTGCTGTACTTTTTGTATGCCCCATTTGTATGTCACTTTGGATAAAAGTGTCTGCTAAATGACTAAAATGTAAATATGTAAATGTAATACTTAGCCGCTGGCTTCATTTGAGAGACAAGCAGGTCCTCAGAGAAGGTTGAGGCCAGTGGAAGGTGGTGTTTTTATCCATGACTTGAATTCTTTGCCAGACTGCCTGCCCTCTGTCTCCCTATCTTGTGTGTAGCTATGTGTGTGTGTGCATGCTCATGTAAGTGCATGTTTGTGAGTGCCTGTGTGTGTATTTATTTGTGTGTGTGTGTGTGATAGAGAGAGAGAGAGAGAGAGAGAGAGAGAGAGAGAGAGAGAGAGAGAGAGAGAGAGAGAGAGAGAGAGAGGCTTGGTTTGAGGAACAACTTGGCCTGGTTTACACTAGTGATTGGCCATGCGGCCAGAGTGGTCTGTCTCAGTCCAGCAGACGACGTTTAAGTCACAAAAGGGACGAATTCTTCTGCTGCCGAGTCGTGTACACACAGGTAATCCAGAAGACTGAAAGTCTGCCACTCTCACACCACCATTGCTGATCTCACAATTATCAATTGTTGAATATCACAATATTATGGTGAATTTTTTTTTCAAACTGCATGTATTTTTTTCATAGGCTTTTATAATGTTAGGGGTTACAATAACCGGAAAATTCTAGGAACAGATTGTTATCCATGTCTCATACTCTTGGGTCTGAAATCTGTTACTACTCACCGGCTACATTTCCACAGGAGAGGCGGGCTGCTCCGCGAAGGGCGTTCTTTCTACGGACAGTCATACAAGGGGTGGGTCCTGCAGCGCTGAAGGAAAACCCACCTATTTCATTGTTAGGGACGCGGTGGAATGCGATGGTTTGATCCTGCAGTGCAGGGAGGGGAATAGGGAGAGAAAGAGAGAAAGAAGAACAGCGAAGCCAGTTAGGAAGAGAAAAAAATCCCCTGTCCCGCTGGTCAAGTCAAATGAGAGGAATCTTTGGAAGACTAGGCTACAAACCTTCAACAGAATCATCTTGTCGGCACCAACTTCGATACCAATCGTGTGAATTTTGGGGGATTACAGCGGATGTTTCTCGTGGAACGGTAGGCTATGTGAATATAGTCATTTGTTTAGAGCAGGTTTTGGGTTAAGTTAACGGTTATATTCCGGTGATTTCCTGAGTTCGTCACACGAGCTGTCTGCTCTGCATAAACTCCGAACTGCGGCAAGTTTTACCCCTCCTCCCGCTCTTGCTTCACTGCCGCAGCCAAAACGAAGCCTGCTGGTAACACCGGACTGCGGCTAAAAATCAGGTGTCGAGAATGTCGCAGAAATAATTGAAATTTGGAAGATGTCTATTTCTTTATTGAACCTGTGAACATGTGGTTCATTACCGGAGCTACTGTTGAATGGACACATTTTGATTTCACGAGGCATGTAACTATTTCTGTGCACGTCAGCAAACGCAGTACCTTGGAAGTTTTAGACTGGCTCGATGGAGTCATTTTATTCCTAAAATAATTTTCAGACGGTCGATGCAAAAAAATGTGACGGTAGCTTAAACAGTGTAGATATCTGATTGTATCTCTAGCTTTACTTACAAGGGAGACGCTCAGCTTCGCTCTTCGGACGTGTGGCTAGCGAATTCGACAGGAAAAGAGATGTTTTCCTCGAGAACAATGTAGCATAGGCTACTTTCTACCGGTTCCAGGCGCGCAGGATCTCCTTGATGTTCACTCTCCCACGGTTGGGCCAATTCTGTTTTTGAGTAGTCTAATATAGATTTCTCGTTTTTATGGTACTCTTTGGTAGTGTTGGTATTCAAACATACTTTTTGTCAGGCTACATATATAGGCCATCCAAGTTGTTGCGGATAGGTGTTCTACCTGGTTATTAAGTGCGATGTTGACAGCCATGATGATTTCACCTGTCGAGAGTTATTTGAACGTGCTAATAGATTAACATCAAGGTATTCTCAAACTGTTGTTTTGGTTTAGAGGCATATTCAGGTGTGCGTGCATTTTTGTTGTTGTTGCAAAGGCAGCCTCTGTACACTTACATAGTGTGTGTGTGTGTACGGTATGTTAATGAAAATGGTGAGAGTAAGCAGCTCTCTTTCCACCCTTGGTTCGTCAGCATCAGCAGCAGTGGATTAGTGATCTGCCAGGTGGAGCCCTTAACAGAGAAGGCGGAAGGGAAACTAGAGGGGGAACCTGCCTTGACCTGTTCCAGACATGAAGGCAAATCACTGATGGCTTTCCAGTAAGTCCCAGAGCCAGCCAGCTACCAGCTAGATCCACAGCTTCTGCCTCAATCCCTGCTTCTGGTTTAGGGAATGCAAGTAGCTGCAAGTCCTGTTGGCTGGGCAAGCAGATGGTCACAGCTGTGTGTGTGTGTGTGTGTGTGTGTGTGTGTGTGTGTGTGTGTGTGTGTGTGTGTGTGTGTGTGTGTGTGTGTGTGTGTGTGTGTGTGTGTGTGTGTGTGTGTGTGTGTGTGTGTGTGTGTGTGTGTGTGTGTGTGTGTGTGTGTGTGTGTGTGTGTGTGTGTGTGTGTGTGTGTGTGTGTGTGTGTGTGTGTGTGTGTGTGTGTAGTTCATAGTGAGTGGCTAGGTATCTATTATCTACATTATTCGATATACTGGTCCAAACACACATTCACACACAGTGCAGACAAACTACGTCCCTCCAGTTGTCAATGCATAGCCATATGAACCTTACTCAGCCTGGGTATGAGATGCTTGGATCTACACCCCCCCCCCCCCACACACACACGCTCCCCAGAGGCCCTTAGCTGCTTGACTCAGCTCCATTATACAGGAGAGCTGGTGAACTTTGGTACCTTCAAAGGGTTCTCTCTCTGACCGAGAGTGAAAGCAGAAATGGACAGAGTGAGTGTGTGCCTAAGTGTCGCCCATGCCAAGCAACCCCCCCCCCCCCCCTGCACAGTACACACACCCCTTTCCTTCCTTCTTTTATGGCCTGACGTTCTCATGATTGGTTTTCCACCCTGATGGCAGCCGTGCGACCAAAAGGCATCTGGTGCGTTCTGGAAAAGCCAAAGCCTGATCATTAAGGGTGTCCAATAAGTGTAATTATCAGACTAACCATCAGACCTGCGGATTACACTGTGGCTAAATCACTAGTCTGTGGATTAAATTGAAAACAGCGGTTTTCTGCCTGGGCTGCTCAGACCACTGGGCACGTCAGAAGGAAACTGGCAGTGCCTGGGTATCAGTTAGAGCCGGCATGGTCGACACATCTGCAGCATTTACTTATAGACACGCTATGGTCAGAGCCGGAATGTCCATCACTGCATATTGAGCCTAGTTTAATAGACATAAAAGTAGCGGCTAGATAGAATGACATGGTGTTGATGTGTGAATGTTATTCTTAGGCAGACACTTCTGCGTTGTAGTCTCGTTTCTCCTGAGCCCGTTTGCCTGGGATAGAAGCAACCTTGACCATGCAGAGGGGACGAGGTTTCAGATTTATAAAAAGTCTCTCCCTGAAATAGCCCCATCTGAGATGAATCATACCGTTGTGAGATGGGTTTGTCAGCCAAGCCTAGAGAAGCGCACACACACACACACACATTGTGGTAATGTAATAATGGCTGCCGTACCCTGGACAGAGGCTGTGTGTTGACGCTATGCAGGCCAGCTGGACTCTGCTGCATGGACGCCGGCAAAGGGAGTGGATTCATGCCACTGGTAGTCTTATTTGTGTGTTGTCTATGTGCTTTTGTATTTGAATGTGTTCTGAGGATGTTGTGTTTGTCTTTAAGGGGGTGGATATAGGTGTTTGGGACGGTGTTTGCGTGGGTATTTGTGTGTGTCATAACAGGGTTATAAAACCCCTCCCTTAAGACTGCTAGCTCCTCAGACTGGCCCTGCCTGTTTGGCCTGGCCTTCAGGCTGTGTTTATTGGTGTTTTTTCCTCCAATGCTGCCTGTGTACTCAAAGACCCTGGGAAATGCCCCTGTCCCCTTTTCCTGCCTGGGCCCTGCCCTGGGCTGGCCTGGCCTAGCAGCCCTTTATCACAAGAGGGTGGAACAGACCAAGGGGGTGAGAGGACTGGGCCCTATGATTTGAGCTGGAGGGCAAACCACTTGTTATTGCTGCACACACAGAGAGGCCAGAGTGCGATGGCTTGGAGCTAGATGCATGTACAAACACATACTCCCACACACCAATCTGTCATCAGGTACTAGAGAGGGAGAGTGTCAGGCTGTCAGCAAGAAGCCATGTTCACACAGCTGTTAGGGCCCTTGTTAGCTGACAGCTTTCTCCTGATCTGCTGTCACTCGTCAATCTTACTTAACCCTTGTGTTATCTTCGGGTCGTTCTGACCCATCAGTCATTGTGACCCACCGTCGTATTGCGACAACTTTACCGCATACAAAAACAAAGTGAAGCATTTTCTTTTAACCGTTGGGCTGTCTCAGACCCCCCACATTGCGAAGGTTAAAAGAAAATTATTTTTATTTGTTTTTGTATTGGGTAAAATCGGGTAAACACAACGATGGTTCGTTATGAACCTTTGGGTCATGTGACCCGAAGGCAGCACGAGGGTTAAACACGCCATAGGCACTACTCTAGTAGTGCCATGTACACTGTTACTAGTTTTTGTTACACTGCAAGGCTGCTAATGTGAGGCTACAAATGTTTTTTAAATCAGGCTGGACATCATGCTAACTCCATCCCACCCAACCAGAAAAACAGTCTAATCAGTGGATCATGTGGATCATGTGTCTCCTGTATCCAACTGTGTAGGTGGCTGCGAATAAGACAGCATCGTCACCCCAACCCTTCACGTCTCCGTAATCTGAGAATAATCCTGCCGGTCACAATAGAGCAGCACTCACGGCGTGGTACAGGGTTAATCTGAGTCTCGTCAGCACCAACCTGCTGCATGCATGGGTGGCCTTCACTGAGTGGGTCTCTGTGTGTGTGTGTGTGTGTGTGTGTGTGTGTGTGTGTGTGCGCGCACGCACGCACCCACGTGTGTGCCTGCGTGTGTGCCTATACAAAAGCCACAAGCCAATAGGGAAGCAGTGTCTAGTTTGTTGACTGCACACCCTTTTGTATGGTGTGTACATTCGCTGTCTTGGTGTGTGGTCCATATGATGGCCTTCCGTGTGTGTGTGTTGTGACCATTGCAGTGACCACGATCAAACCTCTTTGTTGGAGACCAAACGGTGTGAAAGGAACGGGATGCTCATTACCGTCTGGTGGGCCTTGCCTTGGCCCACCTCCCCATCACCCCGCAGGCGTGATTGAGGCCCGGCCATAAAGCAGGTGATTGTGGGGAGGCGAGCGCGGGCCTCTTTGTGCGGCGCCGTGGGCGCTCGCTCCGCCGAGGTCCGCTGTGAGGGCGCACGTGTTACCGTGACTCCCCTGACTTCCATCCCCTGCACCAGTGACATCACCGTGTTGTGATGGCCCCCCCCCAGGCCTGTGTTTCTCACGCCGCTTGGCGCAGCAGGGCTGGTCCCGGACCAGTGCTGTGGTGGGATTTAACGGATGTGGATATGTTAGGAGGCTGATCCCTGGTCAGTGCTTCTACTCTTGAAGGCACAGAGGGTTGCTGTGTGTTGCCAGATGTTGTGAGTTCATCTTCCTGGATCAGGGATTGGCTCTTAAACGTTATCAGGCTCCCACAGGCACACCTAATGCCTTAGAAGGAAATCACCGTCAAGAAGTTCATACCAGCCCAGCCTGGACTAGCATAGCCCTTCTCAGCCAGTTCTAACCTAGCCCTTCCCTTGATAGCTTAGCCTAGCCCTTCTCCTACCAGCCCAGCCTAGTTTAGCCCTTCTTCAAATCTGGCCTAGCTCAGCCAAGGTCTGGCCTCTCAGCTTGCATGTAAACCATAAGAAGGAACGGAAGGAATTTAGAAAAGCTAGAATGTTTGAGGCAGAAAAAGTGCCTGATCATCTGGTCTTCATTTGGGATGTTCAACAGACCAGCATTTACTTATCATTGACACACACACATACATTGTCACACACATACACACACAGAGTTCATGTTGTCCATACTGTTGATGTGACAACAGCGTGTCATCATTCTTGTGGTTTTGTTTCATGATGAGTGGCACATGTTTTAACTGCTGTCTCCCTCAGAACACGCGGGCATTCCTGCTTCCACTCAGGATGGCTGAGTTTGTAACGTTGAGTCAACTTGTGACAAGGATAACCATATCTACCCAATTCCTTCTTTCCTTCCCTCCGGTTCTTTTTCTCTGTCATTCTCTCTTTCTGTCTTTTTAGCTATCTCTCTCTTTCTCTCTCTTTCTCTCTTTCTCTCCCTCTGTATCTCTGGCACTCATTAAAAAGGGAACCAAAGAGGAAGGGCATTGAGGAGGCAGAGTGCTGAACTGGGGGGGGGGGGGGGGACATGAGGGATAAAGGGAGGGACAGGAAAGTTTAACGGGGCAGAGAAAAGTTGAAAGACATGTCTTGTAAATTCCTCTGCCACATTTCTTTTGTGTGTTCTTGAATCTTCTGGACAGGCCAATATTTCCAACACGGCTCCCACTGATTCTTATCTGTGCTCTCATTCTCTCTTTCTCTCACTGCTCTCTCAATCACTCTCTCTTTCTCCTCACTGCTCTCTCAATCACTCTGTCTCTCTCTCTCTCTCCTAGGAGCCCCCACCTCCTCCCCCATTCTGGTCCGGGGGTATTTTTGGAAGTTAATGAAAAGAGAAATCTGAACCGCTTGCCCTTAAAAGGCACGTCTGGGTCAGTTGGGTGGAAACTTGTTATTAATGTCCTTAACATTGTGTGAGTGTTGAGCACAGGAATGCTGCAGGTTGGTGGGCTGGGGGGTCATCTGCGGACAGGGGTTGTCTTCTTGGGCTGATGGGGGGAATTTTTGGCATATTTCAGCCATTCCAGGGTGGCTCAAGGTGAATTCTTCCTGTGGAGAAGAAGCAAAAAAAAAAAAAAAAAAGGGCATTTTTTTATTTTTTTAACTCGACGTGTTTATGATGAAATTGAACTACTTGCTTTGTACATTATTTCAAGCCACATATCTCTTTATCATCCAACAAAGGTGTAGCTTGACCAGTGGATTTCCCCCCCTGTAGAAGTGTGCTTTTGAAGGCACAGGCACCACTCCAATCTGTGCTCTTTATACTTGGAATTGTACTATAAAAAGTCTCTTTCAACTCTGCTTTCATGGTATTTTAGGAAGACAAACGTTCTCAAGCTTCTCTTTTTCAGCGCTGGCAGGATTTATGATGTTTGGTCTCTTATTTTCTGTTGCCTTTCCTGTCGAGGCGCTTTGGACTGTTTGGTGCCTTGTGGTTGGCAAGGGGCCGCTTCTGTCCTGCCAGGGCCCCAGGAAGGCCGGGTTCATCCTTGGGGCTCGAGTTGGCGCTCAGCCCCCGACAAAACTGCTGTTTCTGGGGGAGTCAACAGGCTGTCAGTGTGTGGGTGTCTGACAGGGGTGACTTTGCCAGAAGGGGCCTGTTCTCTAGCTCTCGCTTTCTCTCTCACGTTTGTTCTTGCTTTTTCTCCTTTTTTATTATCCTTTTCTTTTTTTTGTTTCTTACGTTCTTTCATAGCTACCAGTAATATGTTATTTTCCATGCTTAACTAGTTCCTTGTCTGTTAAATATGAATGTTCAGATGGAACCTGCAGAGGAAGGAGAAGGGAAGGAGAAAGAAAGAGAGAGAGGGAGAGGGAAGGATGGGGAGAGTGCACACCAGGCGTCAAACTGCAGGCTACTTGTAAAACATGACCTATGGAGGGATCAGGAGCTGTGATTAGTGCAGCTTGCCAGTTGCCATCTGGCCCACGGAATAGAACACAGAGGAGAGGAGATAAGGAAAGGAGATGCAAAAGGAGCGATGGAGGGAATGAACGAAGAAGGGGTGACAAGGGCTGAAATCCATAGAAACAGGGAGGAAGAGGGAGCGTACGAGCTCAGAGGAGAGACGAGCACACGAGCCGAGAGGAAGAAACGGTGTAGAAGAGAACAGGAGTGGGAGGCTGCGTGTGAACACTGGACAGATCAAATAGAGGAAACACACAGTGGAGAGGAGAGGGGAGGGAATCCAAGCTCCGAGGAGAGGAAGAAACGCTGGGGAAGAGAGCAGGAGGGCGGCTGCATGTGAATGAGCCCTGGCAGGGTGATGATGTCACTAGGCATGTGTGATAAGAGCCCTGGCCTCCATCCAACCATGGGGTCCGGGGGCGGGCTTATCACTCTCGGCGACTTGCGTTACCGTAGTTACCAAACAGCCTTGCGTGGGACACGGATATCTCTCTCTCACACACACTCTTTTTTTCTCTCTCTCGCTCTGGCTCTCTCGCTCTCTCTCTGAGTAAAATGGCAACTAAATTACATATTAGGTCGAGCTCCTCCACCCCCTGCAGCTGATGGATGGTGAGGGGGAAAACGAGTGGGAGGAAAAGGAGAGGGGTGGGGAGAAAAGAATGAAGGATGAGCAAACACCTGTATCAACATCTGTGGACTGGCCTTCATAAATCTGCTTTTTCGGTCTGCATTTTGCAGGCCAGACACCATGGCGTTTGTGTGTCTGTGTGCGCGCTAGTATGTGTTTTTGTGCGTTTAGATCCGTTTGAACATTGGGGAAGGCAGGGTGACTTGTACTGTTGACTGGACAGGCGAGTGACTGGGAAGTTAAGGGTTAACTCTGTGTTGTTAGAGGGATCCTATTGCTCTACTATACACACACACACACACACACAGCTCCCTCCCTTCCTTGTGCTAAGCCTAGGATCCAAAAGGCGGCTCTCAAAATAAAATTCCTGCTGCAGATTATTTTTCTTGTGATCAGAAAATATACATGTTCCCAGAGAGAGGAATGCCCGGGCACCATGGCAACCAAGGCTTCCTTTCCCTGTACTCTCCCCTCTTCCCTGAGACTCTACAACGAGGCTCTGCTCTGTTGTGGAGCAGTGTTCAGCTCCAGTGTTGCTGCCTCCAGACACTGACTGACAGACTGTTTTTACTCTGCTCCTCTAGTTGTTACTCTGGAGAAGCTTCATCCATCAGTCACCCCGCCGAGCCGCAGGCCTGGGTTTCCTTCTCCTTCTCGTCCTCCGTGTCGTCCTCTCGTCTCTCTCTCCTCCTCCTCACTGAGGCCAGACGTCCGTACCTCATGCAAGTCGCCGCGGCAGAGTGGCAAAGCCCAAGCAGGCCGGCTGTAAAAATAGAACTTTCTGGTTAACCACAATTCTAGCTCCAGTCTAATGAAGAATGTGAAAACTGTGGGCTCCTTTCATGTCCTGGTCTGAGCCCGGCCTGGCCTGCTGTCTGCTGGGCTAGGCTAGGATACATAAGTGTGTGTGGGGGGGGGGGGGGGGGGGGGGGGGGGGGCAGGGGGGGGGCGGGGGGGGATTATCTGGAGGCAAATAATCATGCTCACACATACTGGAGCATGCTCTTACACATGAAGTCCTAGACTCATAGTCAACAACCACACACGCACACACACAGTCTCACACTCTTAATCACACTTGTGCTATACATATAGCATATTATATACACACACTCACACCGCGCAAACTCTCTCACACACATGTTTTTATGCTACATTTAGTCTGAGTTTGGTTTAATATTATTCTTTTTCTTTCATATTCCTTTGAAAAATCGTCCTGTCCCCAGAGATGGAGGTGCTTGTTTAATGTGGCTGTATACGCACATACCAGCATATGTTGGGTATTTCCTGGTCTTAAGAGATGTAGTTGGCCGCTGAGTTTGAGCTGGCCTGTGACATAATGGCCTGCCTTTGTCCCATCAGTGCAACAATGTTGAGTGCTGGAAGGTCCATTCTTGGACAATCTCAGCCCAAGCCTCCAGTTCTAGTCTAATCCTCACTCTCAGTCCTATTCCCCTCTTCTGGAGATTCCAACCACAGCCCCTTTCCCTGTCCCTGCCCCTGTCCCAGCCTCCGTCCTGGCCTTTGTCCCAGCCTCCGTCCTGGCCCCTGTCCCGGCCCCTGTCCCAGCCTCCGTCCCAGCCTCCCAGCTCCCCAGGATGACTTAAACCCTACCACACGTGACTAGCTCAGTTGGGTTCTGCGGAACACCAGGCATTTAGATGATCCAATATTCTGGACGTTCTCTTTTTTCACGTGGATGTATGAGTCCAGTTAAGCTGCTGTGGCCTCCCTCCTCTCCATCCCTCTTCTCTCCATTCCTCTCCTCAGACCTGCCATGTCATGTAGGGTTCAGTGGCTACCTCTACCTAGCATGTTGTGGGTTCACTGTGACTGTCTGTAGATGGGATGGAGGAATGGAAAATAAAGAGTGCATAAAGTAAAGCAAGACAGATGGATTGGTGTAACCGGAGCAGGTCTAAGTGGGCAAGGTGTTTGTCTGGGTCTTGGCAGCCCCTCACCACGGTGCCCTGTGTTTGACCAGGGAGGAAAGGGCCTACATCTGGAGGTCTGTTTACCCCTGGCCTGGACCCTGCGTGTGGACTCTGGAGGACTGAGGTAGCACTGGGTTATCTTCCCCTCACACAGGCATCTGCTCTCTCAGTCATGCCAAGCACAATAGACGCTACCTTATAAGGAAGCAATACAGATCAATTGGCCATTCCCTCAGTCGTTGCAATGAATACCTCCACACACATGGCTCTGGTTCTGTATTTGTACAAGTGTGTGTGTGTGTGGATGTGTGTGTAAACATACTCTTCCCGCTCTTGACAGGTGTGTGTCACAAAGCCTGTCTATTCAGGGGAATATCTAGCTGGTTCTCACTGAGGTACAAGACATCTCAGTTGGACAGGTTGTTCAGGTTTGGGTAGTATTGAAGCAGTGGTCTGCTGTGGCAGGCATATGTAATGTATGTGACAGCTCTGGAAACAGTCGACAATATTCCTCCTCACCTATCCCTGCCGGAATGCCAATACAAGCAGGAGGAATGCAGTTTGCGGTTTAGGTGGCTGCAAATGAGAAATCGATTTGGTGTTCTCTCCTTTTGTTGTGTTCTCTCTCTCTCTCCTCCCTCCCCCTGCGTGCCTCGTTCTCTCCATCCTCCTCCTGCGCCGGTGTGGCGTGTTCTTCTCAGGGCATCCTGTTCAGCATGTTTGATTTGGGCATTCCTTTCCTTCGCTCGCAGACAAAACAACCCAAGACCTCTCCGAGCTACACACATGCGAACACACACACACCCACGCACACACACACCATGTCTGCTAATCACAGACAGGAAATGGGCTTCCATGCTAACTAGCTCTGGAGAAAAGAACTCAACATGTATTTTAAGGCCCTGAAATGTTGAGTTTAGGAAATTGAACATGATCTCCACCCCCTCTCACTTTCTTTCTCTCTCTCGCTCTCTCTATTTTCTACAATTCTTCATTCGGTACCCCTTGTTGCATTTCTGCATGAATTTCTCTCTTTTTCCTTACGGATAGCAACAGTTTGGCTCATGCCTTCAACAGTGTTTTTGTTTAATCCCGTGTGTAAGAGTGTGTGAGAGAAGGGAGGCACTCGGGAACCTTATCGCTGTTCTTCTGTTGTCCTCAGCCTGATAAAAGTTTCAAACAAGACAAACATTAGGCTACATGCTGGAGCGATACACCAAACCTTAGAGAACTCACACATGGGAGGCAGTGTGATTAGTTTATGTATTCGTTAGTTTCAGTGTTTGACAAGTATTATAAGATGCCAGTTTTCAGTGTAACTAGGTCTTCCTTCATGGCTAGACCCATTCTTGATGTATCTGACAGACATTATCCACAGCTAAACTCCTCTGACGTGTTTTCTAGTGCAGAGAAATGTGTCTAATTTTCATCTCTCCATGTCGGTGTGCGTGCCCCAGGGTTGTGGTACGCCTGTGGGCATTCGGCCCTGCCAGGGCCACTTGTTAGTGGGCTGATGTTTGATGTTCAGATGACCGTTTTGGTTTTTGATGATCCCGACAAACCCACAGGAAAAGTGCCACTTCGCAGTGTTTGTTCTCCGCTACACCGATGAGTCACCGAATATCATGCGAGCGAGACAACAAGAGGAGGGGCAGTGAGCAGAAGAAGGAAGGAATGAGGGAGAGAGGGAGGAGTGCACGATCCCTTTTCCCTCTTTTATTTGGTTGTGAAACTGAGTGACTGTCTAGCCCTATGTGGTCACTGGTTGTCTCAGACGTTCGTACCCTGAGGAATGCCTCACAAACAGACTGGATCTCTGCTGGGATGAAGGGGAGGGTAGCAGGATGGGGGAGCCCTGATATAGCAGGCCAGGCATGGTGATGAACCAGAGCTGGGATCTCCTTTTCTCCAGGGCCTCTCAGTCTCAGGTCCCATCCAGCACTCAGGAACAGGAGGGGGAGCAGGAGGACTGAATAGTTACACAAGAGGGGGCTGGAGGAGGAGGAGGGGAAGGGGGGGGGGCGGGAGGGGGGGTGCAGGATGAGAGATTGGGGTGACCTGGAAACGATTCTCTGTTATTTCAGACCTTAATTTGTCTGTCTGAAATCTGGTGTTCACTGAGTCTGTCTGTTTTTCTCTCGCCCGCTCTCCCCGTCTCCCTCTCTTGTGGTCCAGCTGTCCTTACTTCACGAGTCTGCATATACCTGGCTTTAGATACTATACTATAGATTTGGGACTTTTATCCCAATTCCCTCCCTCCCTCTCTCCCTACACACACACACACCCACAGTAGCGTGGACCAGATTTAGAGCATTCCATTACAGTAGCATTCCATATGTTTGGTTAAGCACAAAGAATCCTGCTTTAAGACTAGATGTCTGGACTGGATTATTTGCAGGGTGTGTGTGTGTGCTGTCTGCATGTAAGTGAGTATGTATGGTTGTGGGCATGTGTACTATGTGGTTTCAGAGGAGTGTGTGTCAGAGTAGGGGTGTGTGTGTCTATGAGTAGAGTTGTTGGGTGAGTGTGTGTGTGTGTGTGTTGGGGAGTAGGTGAGCGAGAGAGGATGAGAGATGGCCTGGTCTGTATGGAAGCCTGTGGTATGGAGGGTGAGAGGGTGTCCCAGCCAGATACAGATGAATAGCGCTCTGTGTAGCTCCGCCAAAGCTGCTTGTCCTGTCATGCATGAGACTATTGCAGCGCAGCAGAATGTAGCACATATCTGACCAACTACTGTCAGCTCCACTCAGCCACCCAGTGTGTGTGTGTATGTTGGTGTGTGTATGTGTGTGTTTGCGTGACTCAATGTACAGCAATGGTTTTGTAAGCCAGGCTGCCTGAGGGTATATGCCAGCGTGCCAAGCACAACAATAGTTAAAGGATGGTATGACTGTGGATATTAAGACCATGACTGGGCTGCCACTTGGACGGCTCATACTAACGTGTTATCTCTCTCTCTCTCCCTCCCCAACTCTCTCTTTCTAGGCCTGTGGATGAGGTCCATTGAGAGACTGAAGCCTGCTGTACCTGCTGGAAAGAAATAATAAGCCTCTGATATTTTGTAAAGTAAGTCCAGTATATCTAGTAGATGTTAGTGACTGCTGTATCAGTACTGTGTGTGGGTGGGGGGTGGAGAAAGATGGAGGGAGGGAGGGAGAAGGGGGGTGGGGGAGAGAGGGAGGGAGAGGGAGAGCAGAAGGAAAGAAGGCTTTAAGCTATTGAGTGCCTGGGTCCAGCTGCCAGGCTGGAGGAGGAAGTGGACTGAGAATGTGAGGAAGGTTCTGGATTCCAGGGTCTTACCTCGGAACCCTTTGTGATCCAGCTTCCTGGTTGGCCAAGGCGCGGGGCCTGTGGTGGGTCAGGGCACTTAAGCCGGCGCCTTATTTCCTTCCTTCCGTGTGTGTGTGTGTGTGTTGCTTATGTGTATGTGTGGGATCTACTGATTTTATGTGCTCTACAATGCACGCGCACACGCACGCGCACACACACACACACACACACACACACACACTGCTTTAGAGATGCCCTGAACCAGCCACTTCCCAGGCTGTCATTCCCAGCACAGCAATCAGAACTGATCAACCATGGTAGATGGTTCAGGGCATGTCTGGGCTGGCTGGTTGACTGAGTGGTTAGCTGACTGGCTGGCTGGCTGTTTGGTTTTCTGGCTTGTAGTCTGCTTGGCTGGCTGGCTGGTTTGCTGACTGGCTAGGAAGAGTATCAGTCAGTTTTGATTGGCCATTGACTCATGCTGCAGTATGTATCAAATAGAAACTGTTCATGTCTGATTTATGACATTCATCCTGATGTTACACAACGCTTTGTCTAAGTTTAGTGTCTCTTATCATTGTGTATGCGCATGTTGTAGCGTCTATCTTCAACCTTACTGCATGTTCCTTTAAACACCTCCATATCTGAGGTGGGGAGGGGGAGGAGGTGGAAAGGGAGGAGATAGAGTGGTGACGAACAAGGGTGGTTGGGTGAGCGAGAGGAGAGGCCGCGGTATGGAGAAGGGGATGGAGACTGGCTGAAGGTGAAGAGAAACGGGAGAGGGTAAGAGGGAGGGATGGGAGGGAGGGGTGGAGAGGAAAGAGAGGATGGGTTTTATGGTGGTCTGACGTCTGTTCCGCAGGCAGCCACCATACGTATGTGTTCACCACAAACATGCCTCCTCTCCTTCCACTCTCACTCCTTCCTCTCTGTCCTACCCTTCCCCCTTCATCTTCTCTCCTTTATTCTCTCCCTCCATCCCTTCCACCTTTCATGCCTTCTCTCTCTCCCTCCTTATCTCCCTCTCTCTCTGCTGCATTCCTACTGCAGTGTTCCGGTCTGGCAAAACCCTGCTCAGCATTCTGTGGGCTTACTCCTCTCTCTCACTCACTCTCACTCTCTCCATCTCTCCTGCTCTCTATCTCCTTTTTCTCTCCCTCTCTCTAGCTCTCTCCTTTGTGCATGACTCCCTTGCTAATGCTCTCTAGTTCCTTACACACCCTACCACCCCATTCCCTCCTCTCTCCCTGTTTGTCGCCTCTCTCCTGAGAGCAGGGAAGTGAAGACCCCACAGTGCTGTGCAGCGGCCTCGGCAGCTGTTCTGGCCAGGACTCTGAGCCGAGGGGGGTTACATTTACATTTAGTCATTTAGCAGACGCTCTTATCCCGAGCGACTTACAGTAAGTACAGGGACATTCCCCCGAGGCAAGTAGGGTGAAGTGCCTTGCCCAAGGACACAACGTCAGTTGGCATGACCGGTAATCGAACTGGCAACCTTCGGATTACTAGCCCGATTCCCTCACCGCTCAGCCAACTGACTCCATGGCAGGATGGCAGGCACACGGGCAGTTTGAATCGTGCCCGGGGGCCAACCGGTCTACAGGCTGGCCTCCTCGTCTATGACCTTGAAGTGTGTTGTCTAGCCCACTCCCCCCCCCCTCCCTGACTGACTGACTGTCCGGGACGTGCTGTTGACCTTGACCTGCTGTGCTGGCTCCGTGTGCCAGGGGCGGAAGAAGGAGGAGGGGGATGGAGGGAGACAAAAAGGAGAGTAGAGAGGGGGGGTTCAGGAGAACCTTGGAGGAGAGAGAGAGAGATGGAGAGGAGGAGAGTGAACGGGTGATTGCAGTATGGAAGAGGAAGGAAGAGAGCTGTGGGGGGAGGAGAGGGTAAGAAAGGGAGAGGGGAGGTTCAGATAAAAGGGGGAGGGGATGTGTAGGAAGGGAAGTAGAAGATTAATTCTAATGAGATGGTACGTATGGTGTATCCTTGAAGATGGATTACTCATGTATAGCTACAGAGCAAAGTCTAGACCCTCCGACAGCATTTATGCTCTGGTAGGGCAGTTCACACTGTCTGGTGGTGGGTGAATGTGTGAATGATTGCTGGAAAGTGAGAGGGAGAAAGAGAGAAAGAAAAGACAGAGAAGGAGGAAGTGTTTTTCTCCTGACATCCGTTCTTCAGTAAACAGTTTGTTTGCTGCCGGCCAAAGCAAACAGCAGGTTGCCAGTTGGACTTGTACACAGACAGGACACTCTCTCTCTCTTTCTGTGTGGGTCTCTCTTTCACACACCCTCTCTCTCTCTCTCTTTGTTTCTTTCTTGTTCTTTGTTTCTTGTCCTCTCTTACTGTCCATCTCTTTCTCGATCTCTCTCTCTCCCTCCCTCCCTAGTATCTCCAGTCTTATCAAATCACTAAGTGACCCTCCTGGTTAGGTTATGTAACCAGGTAATAAGGATCATAATGTTGTTCACCCTACAGGCCCACCCTGTGTGCGTGTGTTCGTAAGTGACAATGTGCATTCCCACCTGATCACGTCACCCTCGGCCGTTGGCCCCGGCCCTATCTCTCATCCATTCTTACCTCAGCCAGGGACAAGCTCATTCAGCTGCTCAGGGCAAACATAGGCAGTCCCAGCTTATCTCCACAGCCTGCCTGCCTGCTCTGTCAGCCTTGTGGAGGGGCTCTGAAGAGGCCTGTTGGCTGCCTGTTTGTCCTGCAGGCATGGTGTTGAGATTAATGAAGCAGGATGGGGAGAAGGAAGGTGTGGGATGGTGCGAGGGAGCAGAACTGTTCCTGTTTGTGTGTGTGTGTGTGTGTGTGTGTGTGTGTGTGTGTGTGTGTGTGTGTGTGTGTGTGTGTGTGTGTGTGTGTGTGTGTGTGTGTGTGTGTGTGTGTGTGTGTGTGTGGATGGTGTGTGCTGATTGCACCTGGAAGGGGTGGTTCTGAGGCAGCCCTGTGTGTGTGTTATCAGACCTCCCAGGTGTGTGTGTGTGTGTATTTATGTGTGTGAGCTCCTACTCATTGAGGGCTATTACATAAGCACTATTCTCTGTCTGTAACTTCCTGGGGGTAGCTGGCGGAAGGGATGGGGGAAGGAGGGAGGGGGGTAGGAAGGGATAGGGGAAGGGAGGAGGGATGGAGGTAGGAAGGGATAGGGGAAGGGAGGAGGGATGGAGGTAGGAAGGGATAGGGGAAGGGATAGGGGAAGAAGGGAGGGGGGTAGGAAGGGATAGGGGAAGGGAGGAGGGAGGGAGGTAGGAAGGGAGGAGGGAGGGAGGTAGGGATAGGGGAAGGGAGGAGGGGGGTAGGAAGGGATAGGGGAAGGGAGGAGGGAGGGAGGTAGGAAGGGATAGGGGAAGGGATAGGGGAAGAAGGGAGGGGGGTAGGAAGGGATAGGGGAAGGGAGGAGGGAGGTAGGAAGGGATAGGGGAAGGGAGGAGGGAGGGAGGTAGGAAGGGATAGGGGAAGGGGAAGGGAGGAGGCTGCTATTGATGATGTCATTCCTATGGAGGTGGGGCCTTGACTCACAATGTCCCTATGGACTTGTGTGTTTCACAACAGGACTTCCTATTGATCACACCCCCCCACGTATGCCCAACACTCTGAGATCTACCATATAAGGCATGAAAGACCTCGGATCTTCCTGCAACCCTTACAACTGACCTACTGTGGTCTCCAGCTACATAATGTGATATTCTTGTAGTCTTGTGAATAGGCTTGTCAACATTTCTGGTTTTGGATTACTTGGGTGTGCCTGTTTGTGCGTGTGTGTGTGCGTGTGTGTGCGTGTGTGTGTGTGTGTGTGTGGGGGGGGGGGGGGGGTGTGTGTGGGGGTGTGTGTGTGTGTGGGTGTGTGTGTGTGTGTGTGTGTGGGGGTGTGTGTGTGTGTGTGTGGGGGGGGGTGTGGGTGTGTGTGTGTGTGTGGGGGTGTGTGTGTGTGTGTGTGTGTGGGGGGGGGGGGGGGTGTGGGTGTGTGGGGGTGGGTGCGCGCGCAGTTGAGTGACATGAGTCTAGCAGTGTGGTGGTAGTGGTTTCATAGTAAACGTGACCCCTGCCCTGTGAACTAAGAGTCAGGCAAACTTCTCAGAAAGCCAGTTTCCGTGTAGGAGACGGGAAGCCTTGTGTTTACAGTGGAAACAAAACAACAACCCTCTTTGTCAACTGTCTCCTGTTCCTCTTCTTACTTCTAACTTCATCTCCTGTCTACATTCCTAACCTCCCATCTCATGTCCTCCCTCCTAACCTCCCCTACTAACCTCCTCTCCTAACCCCTCTCTCCCTTGCCTGGTTCAGCCTTCTCTCTCTTTCTTGAGGTCATCCCTGAGCAGACGTGATTGGACAGGTGAAAACACGTGCTTCTCTGGCCAGCTCTCACTGACCCAGGCAAGTCAGATCAGTGATTTTCCGAGGATGGGTGGAAGGAAGGTGGTATTGTAAGAGAATCCGTGTGTGTCCCCGGTCTGTGTGGCATGTTTACGGGACGCTGAGTAGCGATGCTCAAGTGTCTGTTTGTTTTACAGCCCAGTTCCCTAGAACAGACCACAGCTTGACAGAATGGGTGCGAGCGCGCCGGCCGACATTCCAGACTGGGTTAGACAGAGACGGGGACAAATATTTTGATTTGGGTTGAGAGGGTTGAAGGGGAAACGGCCGCCATTGTTGCGTCCCAGTCCCGGGAGGTGAGGCATAAACAAGCCCCTCGGCTCTCCTGCGGGGCTGCCCCCTCTCTCTCCACGGACGAGGCCCTGTCTCAATTCTCTAAAGATGCAGACTTCATCCTCCCCTCCCAAAGGCCACCTCTCAACTAAAATCATTGACGATGTGCCATGCCTCTGGCTTCACCAAATCAGCGATTGGAATGGAGAAGTGATCTGTGGAGTATTGGAGGTCGTCAACACATCCCATCTGACTGATTGATGGTGATGGGCAGATGGCGGCCATTCTGGCTCTGCTGTTGCGCTTCCGTTTCCCTCACATGCAGGCAAGCTGCTGCGTCTGGCCTTCCACAGGGACAGGGGACGTGTGTCCGGGCTGTCTGAAGTTCACACATCTCACTCGAAAAACCCTGCTCTGATGTTTTGAGCTTCTCCAGGTCTATCTATCTCTCCTTCTTTTTCTCTGTGTGTGTGTGTGTGTGATGGAGAACATGCCTCAATATCACGTCTGTCTGTGTGCCAGCAGTGCTTGATGGGGTTGGAACTATTTGAGCTGTTTAAAGTCAAGTCCTCATTCAGCTCGTAAATACCGCAAGCAGGCCAAAAGCATCCTAGCATGAGATCCAACACGTTGCACCCTGTAAATCCCTCTCTCTTTTTTTCTCTCTCTGTCTTTTTTTCTGTCTGTCTCTGTCTTTCTCTCCGTCTCTCTCTATCCATGTTTCTACGTATCTCACTTTTCTCTATCCAACTCTCTCTCTCAATCTCTCTATCCTCCCTGAGTGAAGGATGGGCTGCTGTCTGATAAAAACAGGCCCTGGCTTCCTGGCCAAATCCCTGGCTTTAGACTCCCAGCAGACAGGCAGGCAGGCAGGCAGCTCAACCTGACACCCTCTGCCCAGATCAGCCTCTGGTTGCTGGCCTGGTTTTGTGTTGGATGGAGGGTAGTGGTATGAAGCTGGGCTGTAGTTTTCATCCTGATCATTATGACCTTTTAAGGAGTTCAGCAGACTGTGTGTGCGTGTGTGTTTGTGGAACCAAGTCAAACACAGGCCACACCACAGAACAATGTTTTAACCTCATTCATTCATTCTCTCTCGCTCTCTGTGTGTGTGTGTTTGTGTGTGTGTCTCTCTCTCTCCCTGTTTGTCTCTGTTTCCTGTTTTGGTAGAGGGAAAGTGTTTGAAGAATTTACCTGTCGCACACACAGACACACACACACAGCTGGACTGCATGTTGCTGGGGTCTATAGAGACAGCATTACTCTGAGTCAGATTTGACTGTGCGTGCTGGGCATAACTACTAAGATTATACTGGCCAGGCCCCCTTCTGAAGGGAAATATTTATCCAATAATCTCTTTCCTTCTTTGTCTTATTTTCTCTCTCTGGTCTCTCTCACTCTCACTCTCTTTTTCTTGGAAAGACATGCGTTACGGCTTTGTGACTCTAAACAGAACTCTTCTTGAACAGTAGGCGTAAAGCCTTTGTAGAAAGGCTTGGTTGTTTTGGAAAACCTGATTTTTTGTGTGCAGTCTAATGACTTGACATCCGAACCCTTTAACAAGCTATAGAGTCATGTTTCATGTTTCTGAATGTTACAAATCTAGTAGACTAGATTGTAAGACACACATGGGGGGAAATGAAGCTTGTAGTCAAGTTAATCCTGACACAATGTAGTTAACTGTCGATGTATGTAATATGTGTAATCGTTTGTGTACTTTCTTGTATCAGTAAGGATTAGGACGTGATTGAAGTGGGCTGATGACTAGCCTGTTTTGAACTTCCTTGTTTTGAAGATTCCTTCTCTGATAACTTCTGTTTGGTCAGAGAAAATGGCTAATGAGCCCGTAGGAAGCAGACAGAGGCAGAGCACAGTTCTCAGGGACTGGACACCATGCAGATAGCTAGGGTCAACAGAGGAGTCGTCCCCTCTGACGGTCTGCTTCAGCCATGGGTCTCTGGGTCTGGGGCACTGATGGGCTGTCACTGTGGGTCAACATGGAGGTCACTACCAAACAAACCCAGCCCCTTACGAGACACGCCTGTTTACACGCTGAAGCACCACATTTCATCACAAACAGCAAGCGGTCGTTCTTCTCCGTCTTTGGAGCGAGGAGAACAGATTACAGGATATGAATTTCTGTTTTAGTTCGTTCAAGGATTACGGGTCCTTCTGTTCTATATTGAACTGAATCTGAACATTGCCTTTCAGTGCCTTGAAATATTTCCAGAAACTGCAGACGGGTCAGAAAGAGAGGGAGCGCGAGTGAGCGAGAGAGAAATGACAGTCCAGGAACAACCAACCAAATATTCTAGGATGGTTCTTTTTTCCTTGGAAAGCCATGAGAAATGCAGACTTAGCATCAGGTTGCCACCATCCGGTGGCTTCGTAGTCTCTGCCAGGATCCAGCCCCAGCCACGGCCATGTCTCAAAACTGTCCTGTGGCTTCCTTAGCTGTGCCAGCACCCAGCCTCAGCCATGGCCAGGTTTCAATACTATTCTGTGGTTTCCTCCACTCCAGCAGTATCCACCCTCAGACCCGGAGCTGGGGTTGTGTTTGGCGGCACCTCTGCAGCAAACCGCTGTTCTCCTATCCTTTAGATGGATGAAGGTCCTATGGAGGATGTCCATCACACATCAGATCCTTTTTGTATAGGTCAGCAGGATCTGGAGGAGGCAAATGGAACACTCAGGAAGCCGCTTGGTGTTCTGTGCATTGTAGCCTAGTGCTTTAGAACAGGCACACTTACAATCAGAAACAAACAACAAATGTGTATTCACACGCGCCCACACACTCTAACCCACCATGTGGAGATGGACTCCAGTCCTTGTCAAGCACTGGAGACTGAGAGTTGAGGGTTATTAACTACTGTTTATGGGGAATAAGAACCAGGCAAGACTTCCAAAGTAACGTCAAGTGCAGGGGAAATGTGTTCTTTTTTTTTTTTTCTCTTTTTTCCCCCCCCTCCCTCTTTCAAGGAGGGAACAGAATGTCCCAGAGAGAGCCGGCAGGAAGAGCGTGGCTAAGGCCTTAATGACATGGTGCATGATTGTAACCTTGGTGGAGAGGAGAAACCTTTGGTGTTGTTGGCATCCGAACATGATGCAGCTCCTCTCTTTTTCCCATTCCTGATTCCTCTTTCTCTTTATTTTATTTTTTTCTTTCTGTGCTCTTTGGTACTTCTCAGGTTCCTCTCATATTCGTTTCCCCCTCCTGGGTTCTCTCTCTCCTCCTCTGTATGTGATTGCTCCCTTCCTCCTTCACCTCCTTGCCCTTTTCCCCCACTGTCCCCTTCACTTCCCTGAAATCTCTTCTCTTCCTCTATACTCCCCCTAATCTCTCAGCTTTCTTATTTCCTTCCCTCTCCACCTCTCCGCTCTTTCCTTCAGATTGAAGTGGATCCTGTCATAGATCCTCTCTTCACTTCTCTCTGCTCTGCTGCATTTAAGCCTCTGATCTTTCCTTCATCTTTCATCCCTCTTTCATCCTCTAGCAACCTCTCCTCCTACCGGCCTTCTGCCTCTATGCCTTTATTTGCCCCCAGAATGCATCCTTGCATCCTTTTACTTCCACTGTGTTGTTCACTCATATTCCTGTCCCACGCATTCTCCTTCCGTTGCTCCTTCCTCCTCTCCCTCCACCCCTTTCTCTGTCTCTCTTCTTGCCCACCTTCCTTTCCTTTTCATGTTCCATGTCTTTACTCATCTAACCGACAGTGGTTCGAGGAAAAGAAAGCTCGCTCATTGTCTCACTGTGGAACACTTACAGTACAGATCTGAGTGTGAGGTCTGGGATTGCAGACCAGGTCTGTTTGTTTAGGACGGTGACAAGTGATGTGTCTGTCATTACAGTGACCTGAGTGGTTTCATGTTGCATTCCGACACATTGTTCATTCTAAGGTCATGGCTTTGAGCTTTTTGCAGGAATAAAGGTGGTAATTTCTATCATGTCAGTGGAGTTGTTTTTGAAAAAGGTTCTTTATTAAATTAAAAGATGATGAATTATCAAATGTTTTTACGCTTTTTGATTGATGGTCCAATCTCTCGGGCAGTCTGGTTTGCTGCCCGTCAGACCCATTTGTCAGGGTCAGGAATGTTAACTAAGCCACAAACTCCCGTTTCCCGTAATTGACTAAACAATGAGCACGGAGGTCAGGAATTAAACTATGTACAATCTGGTCTCCGTTCAGAGTGCTTTAGAAATGCGGTCCCCCACACCTCTTTCTTCCCTTCCCATCCGTAACAACTCACACACACACACACCCACTCACACACATGGACACACACACAAACCTGTTCTTGCCCAAACAGCTCCACACCTTTGCCTTTGTGCAGTCATAATAAAAGACAAATTGTGTGATCTCATTGGATAATCAGTCAGAAGAGCTCTTGGCGCTGGGGCAGTGTTGCCTATGAGAAGGGAGGGGGGCGTGGCCACAGGTTATTTTCCGCTCTCAGTTCTTCACAGGCACCCAAGTATGAAGCTCTGTCTTTCTCTCCCTCCATCCCTCCATTCTCCTGCTGGGCTGTCAGCATCTAATGAGGCGCCATTGAGTACTGTGATAAGGGCAGGTATGTTGATTGGCTTGGCAGAGCAGATTGCCCTTGCCACAGTCATTTTGCATGCACCACTTGGCTTTAAAGGTTTGAGCCTGGCAAGTCTGTCTGTGTTTGTGAGAGAGGGGGTAAAGACTTGGCACAGCCTGAAGGCAAATGCTGCCAGAGCACGACCAAGAAGAAGCCGGGACTAAGACTAGAGCACTGGGATACGCACCAACAACAGCCCAGAGCTAAGTCTGGACCATAATTGGAGCCCAAACTAGGACTTGGTTGGGGGAAGACTTGTTCAGAACCATGATAAATATAATATTCCAGTCCTGTCTTTTTCCTAGATAAACTTGGACGAGACTGGTGTTAAATCTATGCAGGGCCTGGACCAGAAGCACATCACGTTCATCTGTCTCCATGAAAGAGATAGTTTAGACACATACAAACCATCCAGTCCATTTGGAAATGGTTGACTTTTGGAGGAACCGACGGCTCGCTCAAGTGTCTTTCTGATCTCATCCATTGTTCCTTTGAACGTGGCACCTGCAGGAAAGTGTTTTGGAAGTGTGGATATCATGCCAGCACCCAGCATAGAAACCACCTTGACTGTGAAAGGCATCGAGGGGAAAATCCAGCCTGGCACAGTGTTCTACGAGCAGGCAACAGCTGGGTGAAGTTACAGCAGATAACTGCTTTATTTAGTAAGGTGTTTTGGCACCGAAACGGACAAGCATTTCTCTGAGAAACACCGGATGAATTCTTTCTTTCTTTTGGACTTGAAAAACTACTGAAGTCCCAATTTCAGATTACTAAACCACCAGACCACATCAAATGGGAGAATAATTGAAACACTTTAGAGAAATCCTTTGATTTATTTTCTTTTTATGGAATAATCATTCCCATATTTACTCTTAATCCTGGCTCCCTTGATTCATGTCGAACAAGCCTTTTAATGAATTGTGGGTGGAGCGGTTTAGAGTGTCATACCAAAATGAAAAGATAAAACGTATACAAAGCCATGCTGAACTAGACCATAACAGTTTGACCTATTACTGGATATTAAACCGCAATATGCAAACATTCCTTGGGCCTGTATGTGGGCAGATAGATTACAAAGAAAGCATAATATGTCGTATTAGTTCATGCACATTAATTATCTCAAGACGTAAAACATTACTTCCAAATGCTCTTTGAAGACTGGATTGCTTTACTGGTAAAAAGGCAGTGGCTTGCCTCACAATCTCTTCTTGTTTTTTTTAACCTTGTTTGGTGTGGATGATTTATCTGATTATGAGAAAGTATTATGTTGTTTGAGGAACTGCTTTGAGAATAACTGAGGGCAATCGAGCCAGGAGGACAAGAGGCTGTCGTGTGTGTGTGTGTGTCGATAAATAAACCTGTGTGCAGATGTCGTCAACCTGGACGAGACATCACATGATGATCATGTTCATCACCCCATCTTGGTAGGGAGGATTAAAGATGGTTGGAGACCATAGAGCAGTACCTAAATCATGCAGAAGAGGAAAGTGTTGATGTCTAGATTTATAGGAGCCATCGGACAGGCAAGGCCCCCTGTAGTAACGCTTCCGGGGGGGCTTAGCTCTCTTACTCCCCTTTCCGCCCTACCTCCATAGCCCCTCACCTACTCATATGAAAAACTGCAAATAAGCGGTGTGTGTTTTCCCCCAGTCGTAGATGTGTTTTTCAAAACGGCTTTGTATGAAACATAATCTGCATTTGTGGATGGTGACTAGGAAAGCAGCAGCATGTGTCGCATCCTCAGTGCTTTAGTAATGAACGGCCTGCAGACATGATCCATTGAAACAGTCATTACCATGGCAACATACATGAGCATGTGCATGCCTGAGTGTTACTTGTGTCTGAGATGTGCTTTTGTCAGCAGAAATGATGGCCAGGCAGAAATCAATGCTGGGGACATTGGGGAAGGCATGGGGGAGGGACATAGGGGAAAACAGGGTTTAACCAACCCTGTCTCCAACATGTCATGTTGCCATGTCTCCAGTGGCTATATTATACTACTGTAGTTATAGGTGAAGGCTTGGTTAAATACAGCTATATATAGTCTGTTTCAGGCCATGCTCTAAAATTTATGAAGCCATATCACCCTATCTGACTCGGATAAATGTGTGTACCTGTGATAGTTTGTGTAATTTATCTATCTTGCCGCCACCTCCAGCATTCCTGTGCTGCGCTGACTGCATCCCAGCTCCACACTGGGTTTGTGTAATCAGACACAACTGTGAATATATGTTGCTGAGTGTGCAGGTCTGCTTCAGTGTGCAATCAATCTGAAGCAAATCTGCAGGCCGCCTTCTTTTTCAGTCAAAATAAAAAAAATTCTGCCTGACACTGTATAGCTTGCGAGAAGGGATCACTGTATTAATTATTTTCTCTGTCTTTACAGATGAGTCGTGTTAATCGGCAGCCTGAGGGAATGTCTACCAATTAAAGGAACATCTAACCTGAAGAAAAGAGAGAGCATATAGGGAGCCAGTCTAAAACCCTCATCTGAGACTTGAACGTCACCACAGGAGACAGACGACCACCACGCAAATGTGGACCATCCAAAACGTCATCAAATAATATCCTCTTTCTCTGAAAACGGAAGCATATAACATTGACAACAAACCATGTCTGAATACAAAGACACCACTAACCGCCACCTGCGGCACAAGCTGCAGAGTCTGGGCCGGCGCCTGGACGAGCTGGAGGAGGCAACCAACAAGCTGCAGAAGTCTGAAGACGAGCTCCTGGACCTGCAGGACAAGATCATTCAAGCCGAGGGCAGCAACTCCGCCCTGCTGGGCGACGTCGAGGCACTGCGCAAGCGCCTTCTCAAGATCGAGGGGAAGGATGAGGAGGTGTGCAAGGCGGAGGATCTGTGCCGCACAGTGAGGGAGAAGCTGGAGGAAGAGGAGAGCCTGACCCAGGAGTTGAAGACGGAGATCGAGCGCCTGCAACGGAGGATGGCTGAGCTGGAGAAGCTGGAAGAGGCCTTTGGGAAGAGCAAGTCTGACTGCAGCCAGCTGTGCCTGAGCCTGAACGAGGAGAAGAACCTGACCAAGAAGTTGTCCTCGGAGCTGGAGGCCCTGAAGGCCCGCATGAAGGAGGTGGACACCTCCGAGGCTAAGCTAGACAGGGCGGAGCAGGCCTTAGCTGGGGAACTGGAGAAACTCAAGAGCTTCACCCAGGCGTTTGTGAGCGAACGCAAGCGTCTCTTGGATAAGCAGCGGGAGGACGAGAAGCTAATCCTGAAGCTGACTGAGAAGCTGGAGAGGCAGAAGAACAGGATGAGCCCGGCCGACCCTGGTCGTACGGACGTGAGGGAGCTTCGCATCGAAGACGACATCTCATCCGGCTTGACCAGCAAACTGGGCCGCAAGAAGAGCCTGGACTACATGAAGCTGGAGGACGTTGGGTTGAGGAACAAGTCTGAGAACGAAAAGAACAGCCTAGAAGGCCAGGAGGACAACAAGGTGAAAGAGCTCACCCAGGAGGTTGAGAGGCTCAAGAACAGGCTGAAGCAGCTTGAGCTGCTGGAGGAGGACCTCAAGAACACAGAGTCCAAGAACGGAGAACTTCAGGATAAGTTCCAGCAGGAGAGGAACCGAACCCGGGCCCTTAACGAGCAGGTGGAACAGCTCAGGATGCAGCTCAATGGCAGTGGCGATGGCAGCAGTAGTCATGGGAACGGTGGACCCACCGGTAGCCCTGCCAAGGTCCTGGAGAATGGCAAAGCCGAGAACGAGGAGATCAATGTGAGGGGAGGGTTCAGGCAGGACAAGCCCAAGTACAGGAGTGCAGCAGCTGCAGAGCCCACCACTCCAAAGCATAAGAGTCGAGAGCTGTCACCCCAACACAAGAAAGAGCCAAAACTGAGAAGCAAAGAACTGGCCCACTCTGAGGATGGCTCTCCTAAAGCTGCAAGGAGGGCTCTCAGTCCTGCACACAAGAGCAGGAGGACCCCCAAGACCACTGCTGCTTCTGCCATCTCTGCTGCCTCCGATAACGGAGTGAAGGAAACTGGAAGAGGAGGAGAGGAGAGTAGCAGAGGGATTGCCTATAGCTCTGTGAGTTCAAACTCCACTGATAGTAAAAAAGCATCTGTTCTCAGTCGCTACCCACCAGCAGCAAACGACCAGAAGTCGTGGAAGTCCTCTCAGAAACCTGGAGAGCTTGAGAGTAAAAAAAGCAGAGTTGATAAGTTTTCAAGACTGTACGTGGGTAGTGATAGTGAGTCCAACAACTCTGATGTTGTGCCAGAGAGCTCCAATAAAACCAACAACTCTTCGCCTCCAGAGAAGGACACCTCAGACCCTGAGACTCAGGCGCAGGCCCAAGAAAGTCTCCCGGCAACCGGCCTCTCCAAGGCCAATGGCTCCTTCATCGCCTACAGATCGCACGTCTCCTCTCTGCAGACCAGCGACCACGGGTCAGAAGGTCACTCTTCTGCCTCCGAGACCGAATCCACAGGCTCCAGGCCCTCAGAACCAGAACCGGCGGTTGAGGTGTCTACACCAAGCAGTAGAACTACTCCCAAGTACCCCAAGTACACGCGTCTGCAGCAGGACTCCCACTCAGAGGGCTCGTCCTCCAGGAGTTCGATTGACGAGGAGCTCCACAAGCCTATCCTGGCCGAGGGAGGACCCCAGGAGACTCGCACCCCCTCAGGGATTGAGATTCACCGGGTCTGCAGTCCCCGCGAGGCCCTGAGGTCCAAGGTTGTCATCAAGCCCGCCATCGTAGAGATTGATAGGAAAGAAGTCATGATATCCAGTGGCGGGGCAGAGCCTTTAACAACCAATGGCAAGCCTAAGATCTCCACTAAACCTGTTCTAGCGAGCAAGATGACCAGTAGCATTACCATCTACCCTAACGACCCCAGCTCTTCTCGAAATAGTAGCCGCAGCAGCAGTGTCTCCAGCGAACCTCCAACGAAAGAGCGACACACGTCCACCAGTAACATCTTAATTGGTCCATCCAGCGACCACCGGGGCAGCATCTCCATCCCTTATGAGATCTCGATCCCCAAGAGTGAGATCACCATGCGGCCGTGCCAGGACGGCGGGGACGACCCAGAGGCCCAGCGGGTGCTGGAAGCGGCCCGGGTGGTGGAGACCCACCTGCGCTCAAGGAGCAGCTTTGGCCTGCAGTCTCCAGAGACCACCTCCGACTTCAGCAACGACATGGAGTCCGGGTTCGAGAGCAGCAGCAGCACGACCACTGTCACCAGCTGGCGAACCCACGCCTACGGGCCCGGCCCTGGGCGTGGGCAGGCCCTCAGCCATGGTTCTCAAGATGACAGCCTACCGGAGATGAGGAACGTTACCGTCAGGAGCACCTGGAGGAACCGGGGAGCGGCGTCCGTGGATGAGCCTGGTTACCGTGGCATCGGCGGCAATGGAGGCACAGTCAGATCGGAGGGAGGGTCGGAGGATGAGGCAGAGTCGGCAACCACTTGGAGGGCGTATCGTGCCACCACCATCTTGGACACGGAGGAGACGGCAACCACCTCTGCTGCCGGAGGAACCGCCCTGGCGTCCCAGCGCGTGGCCAAGCCGTCGCCAGCGGAAGTGTACATGCGCAGGATCAGCAGCGGCCGGGACGGGCCGGAGGTGACACGCCGCAGCAAGAGCTCCCCATCCTCCACAGATGGGGGCGTGCTGGGGAGGAGCGCACCCCACGATCCTGTCAGCTCCCAGCCCTGGGGACGGACCCAGCCTGTAGTGAGTACGATACAACACTGTATAACATGACAGCACATTATAGAATGACAAGACAACATACTACCGGGCAGCTGTAATAAAAGCACATTCTTACTCTTTACAAACAATACACATTTACTCTTAATATATCAAGTACTTGTGTTATAGTTCAATCCACTTAATATGACTAGCAAGATCATAGTGTATCATTGATCTAGACTAGCGAGTTGAAAAGGAGAAACACATTTTGTGGCAGTGTTATGCCTCTACTACATGTTTGGCATGTTCATGTCTTTTGAAGATAAGGAAAGAAAACAGTCCCTCAAGAAAGAATCAACAGAAGCTCAGGAGAGCGCTCTCAACTCTTTCCTGTCGGCTTAAAAAAAGCTGCTGATGTTTCTGGTAATTGATTCTTGGCACGGAAGCAAACATCTAGAGATATTTGGCTCTATTAATATGATGGATATTTCCGTGTATTGGTGCTCCACTTTTATTTTCATTAGGTTCTGTTTACATTGGATCTCTAACTCTAGTCTTGAGACTTTGCATCTGGTACATGGACATTAGGACCGGCCATTTGTTAGCTTGAAATAAGTATTTTTAGTCGTTCTCCTCCCTCTCTAGAAGTCAGCCAGTGGGTGAATGTGTGTGGGGAGATGTTTTCTCTATGTTTGTACTGTAACTAAATCTCACAGTCTGTTTGGCACCAAGTGGCCCTGTGTCTGGCCTCATACTGGCTGCATACTTTACCTTCAAACAGCTCTCTTTAGTAGATAAAAACAATTGGCTGTAGAGTATCTATCTCTCTACCCATTATGCTAATAGTTTTTGCCTTTTGAAAAAATGCTGTCTCCTTAAAACCCCATGTTTTCCTAAGCCCTCCATTCCTTTGCTCTATGCAGGAGCCTTTTTTAGAGAGTGCCTTTTTCCCTGACTCCAGGCCTATAGCTTCAAGCTTAGCACAGCAGTTCTACAGGTCTGACTCCCCAGCCGGAGTCTAAGTTAGCACAAAGAGAAAAGGGTGGGACATAGAAGAAATGAAAGGGAGGATAGAAAGAGAAAAGACCTTAACAGGGAAAAAAAGGTCACAAAAACCTCAAGGGAGGAAAAATAGCTTTCTTATATGTGCACTAGCCAGTCAGAGTTTACTGACAGGGCACTGCAAGGCTGCCGAGGCTATTCCAGTCATAATTGAAGACGGGCCTTGTTGTTCAAAGACTCACCTCCTAGCAGCCAGCCTATGGACTGCTGGGGTCCCCCACAATGCAGTGCAGAGCCGACGAGCTGTGTGTCCAGGATATTGAGGTTAATGTTATTCCCTGTGGCAGACATTTTGTTTGATATTTCAGTAAAACGGGTGTAGCGGGTGTGGTTTGGAACCACAGTTTTGCGATGACGTAGCTTAACTCCAGACCTACCTGAGAGCCACATGTTGCCATTGGACCCAAACAATGTCCTATTGGCCAAAAGGAAACTTTTAGTTTTGCCCACAGTTTGGGTCTCGTGGTGTTAAAGGTTAAACAGCGAGTCTGAGAGATGAGGTGATGGTTACTAATGTCCCACTGTAATAACCAACTTGTCTGTTTGTCAAATGGCTATACTAACACTAACAAACGGGTGATGTAGCTGCAATAACATCTCAGTGTGTCTGTTTGACAGACTGTCCTGGACCACAGGACTCTGTTTGGCATTCTAGTGTTGTCCTCTGTAGATAAACTAGACACAAGCAGGACAGAAGATGGATGTCACTGGCTACCAACCCTGCCTTCCACTCCCCCATAACCCCCACTCTCTCACCTCATCACCCTCCTCCATCAATCAGCCCTGATCCATTAGTCATTTATGAAGAATAACAGAAGTGTTGTTGATAATGTCATGTGTGTGGTTTATATACTGTGGTAAAATGTGTAGCCAGCATAACTACAGGATTACTCACAGGATTACTCACCAAAGGCATGTTTATTCAATAGAGACAAACATATAGTTTATATGAGGCCCCACTCAATTACGCTAATGTTATTGTTGTTGCTCTGTGGGCCTCTGAAGAAGTGGTGAAGTAGGGTGCAGTGACCCCCAGGGCATAGGGTCTTGGGGTCAGGACCATGTTGGATAACAAAGCTGTTCATGACAGCATGAGGAGGTCATCTGGTTGATAGGTGCACACACACACACACACTAGCCCCAGCCTCAACCAAACAAAGCCAGGCCAGAACCTCAGCCCCTATAGTGGGCCCCTCGTCTCCAGAAACCTGGCAGGCCAGCTATTAACTGACCACCATGAGGACTAACAATCTGGCCGTAGAACTATAATTACTGTCATTTTCTGCTCTATGCCCCATTGATGATGGCCCCCGCCTCTCCTTATTAGCTGTCAATAGGCTTAATTAAATCAGTCCAACACTCCAGCCCTTGCTATGCCTGTGTGAAGTCCCTGTTTCTCCATGTGGATATATTTTCCCTCCTTTTACATTTACATTTATGCATTTAGCATAAATGCATAATGCATTGTTCTTCTGTTGACCTCTCTCTTCCTCTGTCTCTCCTAATGTATCTCCCTCTTCTCTCTCTCTCTCTCTCTCTCTCTCTCTCTCTCTCTCTCTCTCTCTCTCTCTCTCTCTCTCTCTCTCTCTCTCTCTCTCTCTCTCTCTCTGCCTCTCTCTCTCTGCCTCTCTCTCTCTGCCTCTCTCTCTCTGCCTCTCTCTCTCTCTCTGCCTCTCTGCCTTTCTCTCTCTCTCTCTCTCTCTCTCTCTCTGCCTCTCTCTCTCTGCCTCTTTCCTCCTCTCATGTTCATGCCATGACCTGAAGTATCATTTGAGGTCCTTTATTTGAGCGAGCTGTCAAGTTCATTGCTTGAGTCAATTCTACCACATGGACCTGACCTGGGCCAGTTCGTAAGTCTAACCCTGCCTTCCCTCATCACTCAGAGCTGATAGACCCCAGAGAGAGCGAGAGAGAGGCTCCCTGACTCCCTCCTTCCAACAAATTGGTGCCGGAGCACTCTACCAGCTGTGAGCTGACAGGCGGCCTAATCTGTTATCTGTTGTGATTCCTTCTGTCTTCAATCACTCTTTCTGTCTCTCCTCTCTTCTTTCTATCCCTCGCTGTTTGCGTCTAGTAAAAGGGGTCATCGGTAAGGTATGAGGTGGGTGGGCAGAGATGGTATTGGAGCTCTTGAGACATCTCTCATGTTAGTCTCTCTCATGTTAATACTGGTTCGTCTCCGGGTGACGACCGGATTATCAACATGATTTGGCTGCAGTAATCATGTGGAAATTACTTGGGGGGGGGCACATTCAGTTCTTCAGTATGAGAATGAATTGATGCTGGCTTGACTGCTGCTCTTATTTTAACTGCTGTCTGTGCTGATTATGATGATTATAGCGACCAGCCAATGTAGTGATGAGTGATATTCAGTTAGGAAAAGTGAGCACCTTTTAATCAATACTCCTTTAGGAACACACGGCACTTGATTCCATAATGTACCCTAGAGATATGTACACTTGCTGATGGCTTATTGATTGGCTGTCTTTCTCATAAATAATTTCACAGACATTCTCTGTCCTTTAAAGTTACACCTCCTTGCCCTTGAAAGCTTATTGTCATTAGGATTGCATGCCATTATTGAACAAATCCCTATTTCAGTGGAACTTTGTAAACCAGGTTAAAAACAGGGACTAACTGACTTTGTTGCTTCCGTAGCTAATCCATAACATGGTTTAACCGTACCGTAGTGCAGCAGGGTTGGGCTTTGGCCTGGGTAGCCAGGCTGTAGCAGCTACGTGGCTACATCCACAGTTTGTCTTCCATCACTGAGTGGTGTCACCTGGAAGTACAGAACAGAGGAACATTGTAGCCTTTCCTCCACTCTGCAGCACACTCAAACCTCAGCAGCTATGTGAATGAGCTCTGAACTTATGCTTGGCCAGGGCCCACTGACCGATGTGGCTGATTGAGATAGGAAAACATCCTTTGTGGAGCCCAAACCCCCCTGGCAGCAAGGTAAAATGTGAGGTTGATGCTGTTCGCCTGGATTTTCGCCTGACATGACCCAAAACAATCTGGAAAACCAATCTGTTGTTAGGAGTCGGACTTGGACGGTTCAAAAGAACACTGCGAGGCACTTTAAACTTCAGACACAAGATCTTGTGAGGCCTGGATTGAGCATGTTTGAAAAAAAATCTTCAAGGTATGCTTTGGTATGAATGATTAGAACCCTGACATGGCAGAGAGAACATATTTTAACAGAACTAATAATGGGGAGTTTGAATAAAGGCTTCTCTGAAATCAATTGCCTTGGGTGTAATGAGCGTTGTCTGCTTGGAGAGCAGATCTGGCACGGTGCATTCCTAAAGGTGATCTGAATTTATAGATTTTGGAAAATGTTTGCCAGGAAAGACAGATTTAATGCAACGCTATGGCTTGTTCTCCTGTACAAGTTTAATGTATGTAGCGTTGCAAATGTGTTGTCTCAGTGTAAACATCAGGATCTCTATGATAGTTAGCTGTGACTTCTCTAATCTCCTAAGGTCTAATCAGGGCTAAGAGATTTCAGTTTTTAAAGGTCTAAACTCAAATCTCCTCAAAATCACATTCTTTAATTGAAAGAGAATGTACTAGTTTTTTACAGGTCATTGGTTTTGCAAAGATGTGCACATTTTAATATTGACATTTTAAAACTCCACAGCTCAAGGTTTCTGACCACTTCCTAAAAATAGCAGCACTGTCTAGTCATGGAGGGCAGAGACGTACTTGATTTGGGAATGGAAATCCAAGTCTTCTGCACATTGCGTCCCCAGTGTATTTTTTCTGTTGCTCATGTGACACATCAGATTACCTAACCACATTTATAACATTCTGACAGACATTCCTACTTTGAAATATGTTCTCAGATTTATTATTAGAGCAGCATTTTTCTCACTCGAGTGACTTTGAGAAATATCTGCGTGTGTGTTTGTATATGATGTGCTTGTTGAAAAACTACTCGACTTGAGAGCTGCTCTTTGACTTACTTCAGTACATTAACAGTCCATGTTATGCTTCTTTTGTAGAAAAATAAGGTATAACTATTGGCTGTAAATGCCAAGAATCCCTTTTTCAATAGCTGAGAGAAATAGAGCAATACTATCCTTGTTAAGTGTGACAAAACCTATGGTAGGGATTCATCAAAGGTCAAGGACTCTGTCACATCTGTTCACAGTTTGTTACTCAGTAACTGGGTTTAAAGTCAAATACAATGGCAGTCCGGTCCAGTGGCCCTCTCCCAGTGCTGCCTTCCATCCTGTTACCATAGAAGGAGAATGAGGTGCTGGGGCAGTTTCCTGCCTCGGGTGACTAGGACAGGAAGTGGCTGTGTTGGGCCGGCCCATTTGGCAGCGTTTGTGTCGTTACTGGCTTCCTGTCTGTGACTGCTTCCTCCCCAGGAGGCCTAGAACCCCATTAAGGCCAATTACCAACACTCTCTTCTACTTTGCTCTACTATACTCCTCTCCTCTGTCAGTACCAAGACTTGGGTCCTGCCCGCCTGCTTGTCACTAATTATGGTCCATTTTTAAGCCTGAATTACAGGAGTGTGGTTGGTCTCTTTTGGAGCTCCACCGCCATCTCTCACTGAGCCTGGAGGAAGGTCACTGAGGTTGTGTGGAGGAACGCAGGAACAGTTACAGAGCATTTAGTCACTAGTCAAGCCACCCCAAACAAACCCAATTTTAATTTCTTCTCTCATCCATCTGTGTGTTTGGGGTTTTACTGGTTGGGAATTTTTCCTGAGGTTATTTGGGGGAAGTCCATGAAGAAGACATAACAACCTCATTCGCTCACACCACTTCCTCAGAAATTGTTAACGAAACCGATTGGTGACGTAGAACAAAATATATTCACAGCTGCTTAAATAAAGGTTACGCAACAGTAAAAAATAAATACAAAATGTATCTAAGAATGTGTTGTATGTGTTGGACCACCAGGCTGCTGAAGAGAGGGACCCCAGCCCCAGCCCAGCTTCCTGGAGGAGGGTACCTCCTGGAGACCCCGCCTACGAGCCCAGAGCGTCCCGGGCAGATGGAGCCAGCAGGGGGGCCTCCTCCAGAGGAGAGCTGTTGTCCAGTAGAGGTCAGGCCGGTCGAGCGGAGGCTAGGACCAGCGCTGGGACGCAACACTGGAGCAACCGTCAGTTAGACAACTAGAGAAGGTCTTCTCCACCACTGGGCTTCAAAACGTCCAGGTAGGATGGCAAGGCTACTACATCTGTCTCTATAGCCCCAGTGTCGGTTGTGCTGTGGTGACTTAGAATGTTCAGAAGACCTACTTCCGAGTGAAGATCACGTACCCAGCTGACTCTCTGGAGGGGGCCGGCCTGCTCCTTGTACCGTAATTAAAGGAAGTGTGATCATGACTCATCCTGTTGTCAGCCCTGCAAGTGTGAGATCTCTCTGTCCTCTCTCTATTTCAGAGTTCTCCATCCACACATCTCTCCATCCATCCCTTCCCAAACTGCACAAGGATGAAATTGCATCTCCGACCAGCTACCAACAGCTGCTCCATGACTCTTAACCAACAACTGCATCTCAACTGTTTCTCTACATATATTCATTCCTGACCTCCAAAATAGTCTGCACCTGCAACCTCCAGTGATGAGCAGAAGCTGCATCCAGCACCGTGGTGGGTGGAGGCTTATTGGCTGGAGGTTGGGGATGACCAGTCTTTAGATCCTCTTCTGCTTCTCCTCCAGGATGTATCATAATGTAATCTTCAGATCTGACAAGGGAGAGGTCTCAGTGACTGGGGGGAGGCTAAACTGAGAGGAAGGGAGGGGGGAGAAGGGGAGGAGAGAGGCTTGGAGTAGGAAGGACTGGGAGGATGGTTGCTTTTAGGGAGTGGATTATGATGGGAGAGTGAAATGGCAATAGTCAACCTTAACACTTTGAAACTTTAACTGGAGCTGAACAGCTGCTCAGTGAATGTGCCTCATGGGACAAAAATACGGGGAGCAAGTCACTGAGAATGTAACTTTGAATTTGCGTGAATTGATGAGTTTCATGTAAACCATTGCAGGGTCCAATATGTTTGCGTTCAGCCCTTCGCAGACACATGACAATGACATGCATGTACTGAATGATGATACCAGTGTGGAGACCTGTGACTCTTCCAGCATGCACTTCAAGATGAAGAAAAACAGAGAGCTCTGCTTCTCCTTGGGCTCTTAACCAGCATACTCACTCCATCCCTTGCTCCACATCAAACCTCCATATGCTACAGTGACAACATGGATTAACACTCAACCCATAAAGTTTATCAGTCCCTGTATGAGCTTCATTCTGTCTTGACCTCGTGTTCACATTCTCAGTCATTCTCTCTATTTTACATTCTCTTCCTCCCACCTCCTACCCCTCCTCTCATAGCTACCGTAGCAGATGTTCAGTATGTTGGGACACATGGCACTCTTTGAATTATGGGATGGAACGCACATATATATATATATATATCAAAAAAAAAAAAAAAAAAAAATCATTTACAATGAACTAACCATCTGTCACAAGACTACTTTTCCCAGGGTGCTTTGCTGCAGGGCACCAGTCAGTGTTTTATGGCTGCCCTGCTCCTTGGACTGTGTGAGAATCAAGTGGACATGCAGGAGGAATCGAATGCTGGATCTGGAGAATACCAGCATGAATGGATGTAAAAGAGGGCATGATGGCAGCTCTCTGTGCATCTGTCTGTCTGCTGGTCTGTCTTGTCATAGGAATAATGTCAAAACTTGGATCACCACAAGGAACTATTAGTCCAGGGATGTGAGATTGGGGTTCGCCGTGCGAATCGTATCAACTTCTCCTGAATCTCCTGTTTTCTATAGAGGTGTATTTTGTTTAAAATGTTGAATCTGGAGTTGTTCTTGTTGGATAAGGGTAAGAGGGAAGGATGACTGTCCACTGGCCAGAGACCCAGAGGCCACATGGTTGCCATAGAAACACATTTCACTAAAATAACCTTACAGACAAATCTATTTTAACTCTTGACTACTCGCTGGAGAAGGTGCCATGTTGCTTTTAGAATGGCAGCTTGACATGACCAACAGCTCGGTGGCATGGCCTTGACATTAGCCTGACCTTAGCTTGACCCTGGCCTGACCTTGTGCGCACCAAACTTGTATCCTCTCTTCCCAGCAGATCCTACAGAATAAACAATATATGTTATCTATGATTATGGAGTTTAGCTTAACGATGGAACAGCATTCTTCCCTCTGCTCCAAACCCCCTTTCGAGTGTTGCCATGGAGATGTTTCCAGCTCTATAATGACAGTTATTATGGGATATTCAGAGTGGTTGGGGTGGGTAGTTTTACCTTGATGTTCTGGTCAGCCGTATTTCCACTCAGCCTTACATGTAATCTACCAGCCTTTTACCATCAAACTTCAGATTTAATATTTAATGTGTTATTACAGTGGAAGACATATGTTCATCTATTCATCGTGATTGTGCAGTTTGGTGGTGGAGACTGGCGATGTTGAAAGTCCTTCAGATTTCATAATGTACTGAACGTAGGAGGGGAGTGAGTCAGTCACGATGTGCAATGACTAAAAAAAAGACCCTATCTAAACAGCCCCAAAATCACCACCTCATTTTTCTGTCACAGTGGGAGGTGATTGTTCTCTTGCACTCCACACATAAAGAGGGTACAAGAATTAGTCACTGATTTCCATATTTGAGGAATTCATTGTCTTCAGCTTCGGTTGTGTGACTGTGCTATACTCTCCTGTAGCTCTCTAGACATGCAGAGAACAGTATCGGTGCCTTGAGCGAGAGAGAGAGATTTCACTATTTCAGCTCCGAATTTTTTCTTGTCAGAATTTCATGAATGTTCATCACAGATTAGGTAATATTTTTACATTTTTGAAAGAATGTTTTGTATAAGTAAACTAATCTTTTTGTGGATTCAAATGAAGGGATTTTCCAGAAAAGTACCATCCTCAACAACAACAAAAATCCCCCTAAAGCTAACTTTTTCAAACTTCAAAGGCCCCCTAAAAAGAATGTAGCCTACACCGCCCAGAATGTTCTGCCCTTTCGATTTGTCTGTCCCAGGGCTCTGCTCAGCTCCATAAAGTCTTAGTGCTGCCATGTGGTCCTTTCACAGCTACCGGACGATCTGTGAACATGTGTTCAGAAAAAACACACATCACTGGCTCATCTCGGCCTCCCTCCGACTGCCTCACCTACTGGCCTTTGTCCCAGTTGTAGGAATGTACTGCAGTAAAGCAAGGCAGTGTATCTAGTCGGTGGCCTCAGATTGAGATTGAAAGGCAAGCCAAGCTGTCACCATAGCGATCCCAGTGTGTCTCTGCAGCTCTCCGAGTTTGTTTCTGGCTCCTGCTCTCTGGTGTTACCAGGATGAGGACTGTCTCCCCTTCCAAATGTGTATTTTGACCTCATCAGCTCTTCCTGTACAGTAGTTCTGAGAAAAGGGAGAGTACAGTATTTCCCCCCTTCTTCCCCTCCCTCTCTACGTTCCTCCTCCTCTACCACCCTCCTTCCCCCCCACCCTCCTACAGGAATGCCTTGATTCTTAACGGCCGTGATATGCATTGCTCTTTCTGGAGGCCGCTTTATTGGCTGCCAGGACGTGGACGAGAGCTGATGTATGGCCCCTAGGTAACTGATAGGTCAAAGGTCAGAGCTGCAGCTAATCATGTCCCTCCCTTGGCATTCTGGCTTATAAATACAAGAGGGGGAAGCCAGACAGTTTGGCAGCAGCCAGTCCGACCTAAAACAGACCTGCTCATGAGCAGTGCTTGTCTTGGCTGTCCAGACCAGCGCTTGTTTGCCCTGTCTTGCTCAGGCGTACTGGCTGATCTGCACATGCTTAGTGTCCGCATTGGCAGTGCGTTTATAGCCTTCTGATGTTCCTGTTGTCATGTGGGGGCAGACTGAAGTCTGGTTGGTAGCTCCTAGCTGAGGTCTGGTTAGAGGCCCCTGGGTGAGGTCTGGTTAGAGGCCCCTGGGTGAGGTCTGGTTAGAGGCCCCTGGGTGAGGTCTGGTTAGAGGCCCCTGGGTGAGGTCTGGTTAGAGGCCCCTGGGTGAGGTCTGGTTAGAGGCCCCTGGGTGAGGTCTGGTTAGAGGCCCCTGGGTGAGGTCTGGTTGGAGGCCCCTGGGTGAGACATATGTGGCTGCAGATCTCCCTGGCTGGCTGAGGCTCATCAACTGTCTGTCAGTCATCAGAGTTATGTCACCAGGGTTGGGTTTAGATGGTGACCTTATGATGTAATCTCCTCACACCCCTCTTCCTCCTCACCACACACGCCACACTACTGCCCCACAAACTGCTCGTCTCCTCCCTGACCCTTCACCCCTTCCTCCTCCCTGTAGACTCCCCAACCTCTCCCACCTTCGCGCCTCTCACCTCCTCCCCCAGCCCCAGAAGGGAGTCAGGGGTCCCAGGAAGAGAGCAGAGCAGCTGTCGGAAACCGTAGGTTTTATGTGCTCGGGAGGGTCATCCCGGAGACAGGCTTCAAAGAAAGGCTCTTTTGAAAGGGCAAGGCTGAAACTTCATCCTGTCATGCACGTCCACATCTTCCTTACTTGGCCCCTAGGTACACTTGCACCTTAGTGGGAAGATCCAACACACACACATACACACCCTTAACCATGCATAACCTTCTCACACACACACTCACTCTCATGCAAACTCTGTGAAGCAGCCCCTTTCATGGCCTAGTGAAGGGTCAAAGATGGGATTTACCTGTTGGTGGTTGGTGACGAATAGGAGGTAACGAGGAAAGGAGAGAGAGGCTGGAGTCTGAAGTTTGGAGTGTGAAGGAGCGATAGTTCCAGCCCACACAAACATGGTTACTAGACCAGTGTTCCTGACCAGTGTTCTCAATTTCCGACCAGTCACACCTTAATCAGAATAACTTCCTGATATCACCATTACTCACGTCTAATGTAATGTTTTTCAAAGCCGTAGAGACACACCCTGGTCAGGGCTGATGCTGTTCAAAGGTCAGCGATTCTAAAGAATCTCCCAAATGTTGTCTGGACGTTCCAGGTCAGATCATACCCAGAGAGAAAGTATTAATGATAGACGGTCTGCTAAGATAATCAACATGGATGCTGCTATGGAAAGATAAGATATTATGAGATGAGGTGACAGACAATAAACCGAGGAGAGGGAGAGATTGGCTACCATGTCCATGACACTGGGCAACTTAACAGGCCCATGGCCTTGGCCCATGGCTTTTAAGTATCCATTATTGTACATATTGTTGGTGTTCCTTCTGTTAGAATGCAGTCTCGAATGCGTTCGGCTGGAGGAGAGGTGGGCCTGAGGACCGAAGGGAAACGTTTGTGTGAAGTGACTTAGCTGTGGTCTTTAAAGGCTTCCATTGTAAACAGAGGGTCATGGTGTCAATGAACGTCAGCAACACTAATCTGCACTTATCCAGCACTTAACTTAAGACCTTACACAAGTAAAGCTCCCCTTAGCCTTCTGTGTCAACAGTTACTCTGCATTTCTCACAGTCATTTATTCCTCTCTCTCTCATATATTAGAGATGAATGTACGGTCATCAAAGATGTGTATATAAGTCTGTATATGTGGTTTTGCACCGGCCAAATTTAAATTGGTAAAAATGTTGCTTGGAGCATTTATTCTTTGATAAACTACTCAGCATATTGCATTAGGATAAGAGTTGAGAACTCAAGTTTATTGTACAAATAATGTAGTGAATAATTTTTTAAAGCTTGTGATTACTTCTTGGGGCATGGCACTTGATTATGTCTGTGTCTCTCAGCCTTTTAACATTGTGCCAAAATCATTCCACAGTGTTTACAGTTTACAGTCGGTGACAGGGCCAGCGTTTCCACAGGTGGCTACCCTGTCTGCTAGACTATTCTTACTGAAATAAAGGGGAAATATTCAATTTGAGTTTGTTTTTTTCCTTTTTGTTTTACGCTTATGTAATATTTTTTTTTTTTTTTTTTTTGTAAAACAAAAGATGTCTTATTTTGGAATCTGTATCGGATAGATTTTATTTAATTAAATCTTGTAATTTTGTAAAGTGGGCCTCATTGAAATATATTTAGTATTTTGTCCTCTTTAATTTTGGAGGACGTTTTTTTTTGAGCTATGTATCTTTTCTCATCGATGCGCTCCTGGAGAGTACTTTGTTCCTGTCTTTTTTGTTTAGTTGTTTTAATGCGAGCGATGTCTCTCCTGCCTAGTGGGATGTGACAGCGCTGCAACCTGGGTCACACAGAGTCGCGGTGGAAGGGGCAGGACCTGTGGCATCGTCATTGAAGAATGAGAGCAATGTGTGTTTTATCAGAGCAGAGCACGCCTGCTCGGTGTAGCACACAGTCGACCCTAAGTCCTTCTCCATGTGGCGTCCTGTTTTATTAGTGTTTCAGGAATCAGTTTGTCTTCCAGGTCCTCTGTTACTGTTTTCCTTCTCTCATAAATTCAGGGTTTGTTCATCTTGTGTGCTGGTGTGTAAGTGCTGCCAAAGAAAGAGATGTTCAGGCCTTGAGACACGCGCACACACACACACATGGCGGCTAAAACCACCGGATTAGAACCGCAAACATTCATGTGAAACTGGATATTGTCAAAAATAAACACTCCGCTCACATGCTGACAAACTCGTAAGAGGACGTTACGCCTGTAACAATCAAACACGGACGTTTGAACCCATGACCGTTTATAAATGGGTTGATACTGTTTGTCTGATGCTAGAAAGGGAACAGACAGTAGAGAAACATCTTATGAATCAGATCAAGAAGTGTTATTGCTTAATGGGCCTAGATGCCCGTAACGTCTGTGTGTCATACACAGCAATCCTGCGTGGGACGAGGCTTCTTCTGTTTGTAGAGTAAATACATGGTGCATGTTTAACCTTCCCGCCCTCTGCATGTAAACCTCACTAGGCTGGCCAGCTGTACAGCCAACTATGTATTCCAATTAAAATTAAAAAAAGCAACCTGTTTGTAGCTGTGTGTCCGCATCTTGGATTGTGTGTGTCTAGGAGTGTGTGTGTGTCTTGGTGTGTGCTTTTGTAGAGCAGGAAAGAAACGGAATGCACTTGAATTCTGCTTAGGTATTTAAATGGAAGATTAGTTTACAGTAGCAACCACAGCTAGCATATTTTTAACAGCACCACACCCTGTCAGAGAAAAGTCAAAGTAAGAAAGCGTGTGAGAGACAAAAAAGAAAACAGCCATATGGTGTCCTCTGTAGTTCTTACAATTGGGGCTTACACAGAGAAAGACATCTGACAGTGCGCAAGTTAAGCAAACTAGCAGATGAATTAGGCAAATGTGCCATGTGGGAGTGGAAAACCACAGCCTCGTGTGGAGCGCTCTGTCAGCACACACACCTTTCTATTAAACAGCAAAGTCTCACAGTAGGGTGACTGGGCTGAGTACTGACTCGGTCAACTGGAAGCAATAGACTTCTGGCTCCAGGGGAAAACACACACACCCATGGCAGTGTGTTTCTCAAATGAAAGGGTTCATCTGGGGTCACCATTTGATCCTTGTTTAGATATTTGTTTTTGCGTGACCTGAGTGAGTTACATTTACATAGCAATATTGACCTCACAGTACATTCAGGTCTGCTCCATCACTCCATTAAGTATTTGACAATACCTGGAAATAGCAGTTGATTCCTATCTGTAGTCCTCTGTACTGTGATATGATGCGAATGAAGGAGTTAAGCAGCTTTTGCTCCACATCAGAATCTGCTTATACTTCGGACCAGGGCGGGGCTTAGCAGTGAACCCCAGATCATGGTACTTTTACCCATGAGCACCCTGTGGTCGGTGGTGGCTAACCCAAATGAGTGATGTGAAGTCAACCATGGAAATGACTCATATCTTATGCAGAAATGCTAATTTATGCACAGGGGTAACAGACCTCAGCGTTCCAGTTTTCTTCACAGTGCTGGGAAGGAGCTGCTGATTAGAGAACATGGAGAATTTGAGGAGACAGCGTCTGTAAGTAGGCCTTCATGCCACAGTGCATTTGAGGGCAAACCCTAGGAAGGAGATTTGTTGCTACGGCATCAGCTAATGGGGAACCAATTAAACAAACAAATGAATAAATTAAACAGATGGAGGTTGACAAGAGCAATTTGGATGATTCTTTTTGATTGAGGAACGGTAGTTCACCGACGTCATTCGAGGCTTTATTTCCTAATGATGATGCATGAAACGTTCCAAACACTATGGCGTACTCATCCTTTCATTTTACACTGATTAAGACAGCAGGAGGACATCAAAAGAGGGAATAATCAGATACTGGATATCTGGCCATCCAGCATATACATTCACATACGTTCAATGGCCAACACTGGAAGCCAAGGGAGCCACACATGACACATCTTATACTTCCTTCTTGTGTTTTCCTTGGGGGAAACTGAGAATGTGTCAGTGCTATAACTTCCATAGAGAACCAGAGAGGCTGACAGGTCTCCAGCAACCTGTCAGTATCTGTAGGCGCGCGTCAGTTCTGCCGGGAGGTGGGAAGCCAGGAAGACATGACTGAGGTGTTGCTGACTTTCAGGCAGTCTCACTATTCCAACCTGGGCCGAGATATCTGGAGCTTCAGCGGCGTAATCACAGCGTGTCAGATTGCTGATTGGATTCACTGTCAGAGTGCTAATGTGGCGAGAAAATGTGCGAGTTTTTGGAGGAAAAAGTGTACGTGACGTGACATTTGCGTGTGTGAGTGCGTGCTTGTCTGAATACATTTCCAACCCAACTGTGGTGTCTGTACAGTGTGCTCTGTGAGTCACATGGCTGGTTGAGAGGAGATCGGTTCAGACACGCAGCCGACTTTCAGCCAAAGGCCTTATGTAACTCAGACACCTGCTTGTAGGACAGGGCTGGAAGCACAGAGATCTGCATAAATAATGTAATTAAATCTTTCTGTCACACTGACATTCATAGGTCTGAGATGGGATTGGATTGGAATGAGCTGGCGATGATGGATGGTGCTTGATCCACCGTCTTAAAGGAATGGAAGTATTAGATGACACAATGAAGCTGTTAGCGTATTACCTAATCCTATATACATATCCAACATCTACAGTGACTTACAGGACAGAAGCTTGGGGCCGATGAGGGTTTCTAACTAGCGTCACACTACCCCCCACTGTCCCTGGCCTCGGGTTAACCAAAGCAATGAAAGAGCCCAGTGCCAGTATTGATGTGGCTATTTCCATAGCAGCATCTCATCCAAGCTCTCCGTAGTTGGGTCAGCCCCCCCCCTGCTGTGGCCCCATCCCCCCCCCCGTGCTTTCAGCCTCACTACCCTGAAACAGAGCTTGATACTGGGGTAAGACTGGAGTCATGCCGGGGTATTACGGAAGTATAATGCCAGGTTCCTATGCCAAACCCATTCTCCACTGGCCAATCAGTTGTTCCAAAATACATTCTGATGTCAATATTCTTACACCACACACTCCAGGAAGCAAACCAGTTGTGTGGAGGGGTCAGGATAGGGTCACAAAAAGGTCAGGGGTCAGCAGTCAACAAACGCACACCTAGATCCCACCTGGACAGGAAGTGAATCGTGTCTGTGTAATATTTCCTTTTTAAGTTTTATTATTTTATAACCAAATGTTGACAAAATATAAAAAAGTATGCAATGATGACAGCAATAAAATAACAATACACTTCAAACAAGCTGCAGAACAAAAAAAAGAACATTCACAATTTTTTCCTTGACATAATATCTATCTTTTGCATTAAATACAAACAGCTAATTTGGACTAGTTTTCTATGCTTCAACCCTATTGTGAACTCCCATCACATCAACTAAATAGCAACATTAGCCTTAAGATGATGCCCTTGCAACATCCAAATTGCAGCAGCTACACTCATATTAATAAAAAAATAAAAGTAGTTTCAGTGGAGTGCTATGTGTGATGTATGCATGTTGAACTGTCTGCTAGGGCTGTTTCAATACTACTGACACATCCTTCCTTTTGAGAAACCGCTGATCTGTCGTGGCACAATGACGATCTCTATAAAGAGGCCAATGTCACTTCACACATCCATGAGGTAAGGCTATACTTCAGGTTATTCAGGTCTATGTGTGGCAAAATGCTGGATCACTTGACTTAAATCTTTCAATAAGCTCTAAAATGTGGAATTGTAAGGGGGGGGGAGCAGCTTTAAGACCTGCAATTACAGAACAAACGACTTTCGTTTCAAAACTCCGTCTTGGCTGTTGGCTTAGCAGCTCCTCTACTGCAGCTCCTCTAGATGAGTTTAATGCTGGGAGGATAGGGGCACAGCATCAGACCTGGAGGGATCCAGCCTTACACCTCAGACCTGGAGAGATCCAGCCTTACACCTCAGACCTGGAGGGATCCAGCCTTACACCTCAGACCTGGAGGGATCCAGCCTTACACCTCAGACCTGGAGGGACCCAGCCTTACACCTCAGACCTGGAGGGACCCAGCCTTACACCTCAGACCTGGAGGGATCCAGCCTTACACCTCAGACCTGGAGGGATCCGATCGCACCCACTCTGCTGACCCTTACTCTGAAGGGAGATGACAAAAGTGGACTACCTAAGGTCCTGCAGGAGTACAAAGTACAGTGGACCCATCTAGCAGTGTGAGCCTCAGACAACTGTGTTTCCTATAGCGTGAGAGCTGGTGGAGGATGCCATAGGAAGGGGACCAGAGAGGAGAGCAGGGTGGGTGGAGTTCTGCCAGAGTGCTGCTCGCTGTGTTCTCAGGGGGAATGTGCAGAGTGGTTTCACTGCTGGGCTGGGCTGGCATTGGTGATGGAAAAAAAACATTTAACTTCAAAAACTCGACAGGCACATTCTTACATCTTAAAGTCTTTGCAGAAATTAGAGTCACCAACGTCACTTGAATAGTTTGACGACTGGGAAGGGGGGGGGGGGGGGGGGAATGTATGTGTGTGACGTGTGCGTGTGCGCGGATGTATGAGGCTGTTTGTGTTGTCAGTGTGTGTTTGAATCATGGGGCATGATGGGGGGGGCAGAATGGCGGGGGCAGGAGGGGGGGTTTAGACACTGGGGGAAGGCTGGGCCTGGGGGTTGGCAGCAGGTGTGGCTTGTCGGGGCAGGGTGTACATGGCTCCCAGGAACTGGTCTGCGATGCGGCCTGCCTCTCGGAGCCCGCTGAGCAGAGCCCCGTGAACCGTTGCCGGGTAGTTCCTGATGGTGTGTTCTCCGGCGAAGAACAGACGAGGAACAGGCTAAGGACGGGAAAAAGGGAGAAAACGACAAAAATCATCATCCCACTCATAAATATGAGCGTTACCATCAATCAGACATGTCAACATCAAAACAAGTAAAACATCTGGACTGGGATCGGCTGGTCTGGTCTTTTTCTAACTCTGGTATGGTCAGATATTGTGGCTTGGCCTGGATTGGTTCACACATGCTCTGGTGGTTTGGTTGGACGAGCCAACAGAAAATGTACTTCTACAGCAACTCTGCATGGCGTGGGCCAATATGGGGCCTTCTGATTGGTCCAAAATGTTGGGGCGTTGGGTTTACTTGAGGCTAGGGTCTGTATGAAGCAGCGCTGGTTAGAAGCCTGGACCCCACTACTGACTAGGAAGCAGCCAATGTCTCTGTGTCACAACTACTTTGAAGAAGTGGAGGTTATAGTGAACTACCAGTAAACTACTATTAACCCGTTAAGGAGTAGCGTCACACATATGTGATCGTTCGAAAGCGGGCCCCACAGAGTACCGTCACACATGTGTGATTCTGAACATTCCAACCGACTATTTTCCGATAGACAAAAACTATATGAAAAACGCTATAGTATGGCTTCAAAATTTACAATTAGGAGGCTAACAAGTAACACTAGCAGGTAGTAGCATTGCTACGAGTATTATGCTAGGTTGCTAGGTAACGGAAGCTAACTAAAACTAGCTAGCTTCCGTTTTGGAAAAATAACTCACTCTGGTGGAAGCGTCGGTAATATTTAGAACTCACTCCTTAAAAGGTTAAACAGCCAGTAAACTACTGTTCAACTACAGGTCAACTAGCAGTAAACTATTATTAACCACATTGTTATCATACAGAGGCATGATGGGGCAGTGTGTGGGAGGACAGTGACCAGGAGGACAGTGACCAGGAGGACAGTGACCAGGAGGACAGTGACCAGGAGGACAGGTGGGGTGAGCGCTCACCTGAGAGGCCCCCGGGATGGTGGGGCCGGGGGTGATGGGCTGGGCCATGAGGTCATAGTCGTTACCGGAAGACCCAGCAGCCACGTACGAGTAAGAGCCCCTCGCAAACGGGTCGGCACGCCAACGAGTCACCACCGTCTCCTTAGGCTGCCATGGCAACAAGAACACACATACACGTTGTTGAGTTTCCATGTGGATGTGACTGCCCAGAAAACATAAGCTGTTATAGATTTCCAGAGCAGACCGAGATGCATGCTATTTCATTCTGTAGGAAATGCAGCTGAATGATTGATGTGACTGGTGGTTTGGGATGGGACTCCAGAATGTGGGTAGTGGGCACACGCATGCAAGGGGGCAGAGAAAAGCACCCACGCTTGTCACATGCTTGCACACAAGACTACATGATGCCCACGTGCGTGCATACACACACACACACACACAGTCACAGCATACCTGAGGTACCGCGCTGCTTCCGAAGATGCCCTTCAGGATGGCGAGGCAACGCCCCACGATGACATCATCACTGATGTTCTCCATGATGCCTGCTGCCTCCCCCGCCATCAGAGCCAGCAGGATGGGTGCTGGGAAGGGACAAAAAGCACACAAGTAAAATATGTGGTCAGTTTGTGCCTAACCTTTAACCTGACACGTGAACCAGTGCAGGAATGATCCTCACCTTTGTAGAGGTTCCAGAAGAGGAAGAGCTCCCCCCGGCTGGCCGTGGTGCTGCCCACGTGGCCAAACAAGTTCACACTGGGGTCCCAGAAGACCCGGTCGAAACACAGCACCACCTACAGGCAGGAGGAACATACAGCAGCCGGATCGTAAGACAAGTGAACATCAGGCTCTGGCGCCTTGCAGGGGTCCTACCTGCCTTACATCAAATGTAAGGACTCTTCAATGACTTTCTAATCCTGTTTTAATATCACTTTAGCTATGGAGAGCGCACAAAAAGCACTGCCATTTAGGTGAGCTGGAAGGAGAGGTCAGGTTGTGTTATAACCTCTGTGTGATTATGGTCCTGAAGCAGAGGGCCCTCTGCTGGTTAGAACATGGAACACACAGGTCACATTGCATAATAATGCAGCATTCTGTCAGCTGCAGCAGCACTAGGAGATAAAAACACACACTGCAGTGAATGATACTCAGCCAGGAAGGGAGGGGGTGGGTGGGGGTCAGAGAGAGAGAGAGGTTGTGGGGGGAGAGAGAGAGTGAGAACAAAAAATAGAGGTAGGATGAGGTAGAGATGGCTCTAATCTGATTACTAACACATTGCCAAATCACTAAACAACATGCAAGAGGCTCTCAAACTCCCTCTCCATTCATCCCTCCCCTCTTTCCCTCCCTCCAGATGATGTAAAACAGAGAGTGGAGCAACCATCCTCGGGGCTATTTCAGGAAGAGGTAACCTTGTTCTGGGGACCGAACACTGGTTTATGGTTCCTGCCACGTTTGCGTGTGCATCTAATGATGGGAGTCTGTGTGTGTGTGTGTGGGTGGGTGTGTGTGTGTGTGTGTGTGTGTGTGTGTGTGTGTGTGTGTGTGTGTGTGTGTGTGGGGTGCCATGAGCCCATTTGGAAAGTGCATCCACTTCTAGAGTGGACTGATGTGAAGGTTGGGCTCCCAGCTCAAGGACAATGCCGCAGCAAGGACATCTACGATGAGCAGACCCAGGGCGTCCTCGACACAGCAGCCAATCAAATCCTTATCTCTCCAGAGAGAGAGAGAGAGACACTCACAGACAGAGAGAGAAAACGAGTGGGAGACAAAGAGAGAATGTGACAGAGATTGAGGGGGTGGAAGTGAGAGTAAACGAGAGAACGAGAAAATGTAAGGGAGAGTGGGGGGCGGTGTTAGAGAGAGAGAGAGAGAGAGAGAGGGAGAGCCAGAGCAGGAGAGAATGAGAGCTATAGAGAGAGCGGGAGAGAGAGCGTCCGGTGTACCTTGTTGAGGTTGCCGAAGCCCATCCTCTGGATGGCGGCGGTCTTCCACTCGGGGAGGGGGGGCACGAACTGCACGGCGGGGGGCTGCTGCTTCATCACCCCCAGGGGGAGGGTGCACAGCACGGCGTCACACTTGTAGATGAACGTCTGGGTGGTGGAGCGCGTGTTCACGGCGATCACCTCACATCCTGGGAGAGGACGGACACAGGAGAGGGGTAGGGGACGGAGAAAGGGGCGGAAAGAGAGATATGCGAAACTGAAGAATTACGTTCCTAGATTTTGGGGGGGATTTTTTAGGAATGTTTTAGATTTTTTTTTCTTCTAGAATCCATGTATTACATGTTTCGATATTTGTATATCATATAAAAGATATACTTCATTTTCGTATCTGAAATATTCGTATTTTCTATGTTCTTCCCAATATATCCGTGGCAGGCTCCAGGGCCCAGCAAGCCCCTGCTGCAGGGAGGAGTGTGTTCCTACCGGAGGCCGTGTAGCGGACCTGGCGCACCGCCGTGTTGAGCTTGATGTCCAGGCCCTCGGCCAGGGCCACGGGCACGCACGAGTAGCCGTTCCTCACCGTCAGGTGGCTGCCCGTGAACTCAAAGTCATCGTCCTGGAGAGGGAGCGGTCAGAGAGAAAACCTCAGTGCACGGATCCGCACAAGACGCGGTGTGGGGGGTTTCGCTGTTGGTTCGACACGTGTATTTAATGTACTGTGCCGTCATGCCTGGGTGGGTGGTGCCCAGGGGAGGAGACAGGGGATGGAAGCCAGAGATCTGGAGGCTGCTTCCTGGAGACTGCTAGTGTACAGTGACCTAGATAAGCTACTAAGCTGCTGTCCTCTGTTTGCTCAGGCTGTGAGTCTTCATGTTGACATAGCATTACAAAGGTGGTGGTTCGAATGTTGACTGAATAAATGATAGCTTGACGGGGAACCTTTACACACTTGGTGTGCTCATTACATCTAGCACCTTGGCAATACATTGTCAGGTACATATTACACACAGCACAGAAACTATGAGACCGTTTTAAAGATGTCTGTATGAGGGTCACGGTGTGGGTGGGGGCCTACCTGGTCCCAGTGTTTGAGTGACAGGGTGGACAGAGGCGTGGCGTTGGCAAACTCCAGGTTGGCAAAGTGCCAGTCGAGGATCTGCCTGTCCCTGGACGACAGGTACACATCACTGCGGAGGGAACGCGGAGGGGGAGAAACAAAGTCAAAACAAGTGTGGTGGGTATCTGGGGGGGGGGGGGAGGAGGAGGAGGGGTTGCTGATGCTGGTGTTACCTGGGCGGGTTGGCCTCCAGTTCCTGCAGCTTCTCCTCCAGTTTCACCTGCATCTCCACCAGCTCGTCGTACTCCTGCAGGGGGGGAGAACAGAGAGGTCCTGGGGTCAGCTGGACGACCCAGCGGAGCGGGGCCGGGAGGAGGGCTGACTCGCCTGGCCCACTGTGGCTCCACCTAGCCCTGCAGACAGCTGAGACAGCTACTCAAGTCCACACACGCACACTAACCCTGACGGGAAACCCACAGCCCTAAGCTACGGCTTCCCTGATCTCACACACACACACACACACAGCTCCCAGACAGGGCCTGAGTCTCTTCACATGGTCACCGACCACAAGGCAGCACCATGTCAGACACCAGCTGTGCTTAAGCTGCTTGCCGGCCTTCACTACAGACAGTATAGTGATGCGTCAGTGTGTGTCTCAGTTAATAGCATGCATGTGCACACACCTATCCTTCGAAGCCAGCTCCCACTCTACTGGTTGACTCTTACAGAGTAAGTAAATATTGCATCCATTTCTGTATTTTCTGCAGTAGAATTCACCAGCTGCTCTTTGTTAGTGCTGATTCTCTGGAGGACTTTGTCATAGAAAAACACCTCAATAATCACCCGAACTGGGTTCAGTTCTGGTGTGATTCAAAACACACACATTCAGTAATAACCATAACACTTCAAATTGAATCACACGCTAGTTTGGGCTCTTATTGCCCTGGCTAACACGTCAACCACGAATTCAATCATGGTGGAGTCCACTGTCTCTCCCTGGGTCTCAGGGCCTGGGGAAGCAGGGGGTGGGGTCGGGGGGGGTTGGTGGTTAGAGAATCCCACATCCAGGAGAACCAAGTTTTGTTTTGGAAAAACTAAGCAAGAAAATGTCAGTACATCCGTGTAATGTGTGGTTGTAACTGCTCGCAGCATGAAGACGTTTTTATGGGAAACCAAACAAGGTGATGAGGCCTCTCGTTCCGTTTTCCTCCTGGTCGTTACAAACCGTTTCACTGAGAACATTGTGACTCTGCATATCTCACTCTTTCCAGCCCACCCTGTCAACCTCTTCCCCTCCATCCTTCTCTTATTCACATTCTTCCGACTATATCTACGTATTCCACTCCGTCCCTACGTCCTGTCATCGACCCGTGAGGGAGGGTAATGACAGGAAGTAGGCATGGGTAAGAGTGAGATACCCAAATGTGTGAGGGGAGGTTTGACAGCGGTTGAGTTGCGGTCACCTTGCAGAGGGCGGTCAGGTCGCGGTGCTTGCTCTTGACCAGGAACTCTGCGGTGATGTCTCGGGGGGGCTTGACCTCGCTGGCCTCCTTATACTGCTGATGCAGCTCCTTCACTCTCTCCTTAGTGGTCACCATCTGACAGAGAAAGGGAGGGAGGGAAACGGAGAGAGATCAAGGGGATGGTGGTCAGTAACGAGTGTATCCACCACGTGGCTGGTCCTCCAGAAGTCCAGGCTGTGTCCGAGGGTCAGAGGTCATGGTCACCTTGTTCAGCAGCTCTTTCAGGTCCTCCTGGGTCTTTACTATCTTCTTCCAGTGCTCGATCTGCTCGTCCTTCACATGTTTCTCTTGCAGCCTGCACACCAGCGGTTTGATCAGACATCAGATAACAAACAATGACCATGGATTGGTCTCTCTGTGTGTGTGTGTGTGTTTGTACCCCCCCCCCCCCCCCCGTCGTCGTCGTCGTCGTCAAACTTACTGTATGACCACCTCCAGGGCCTGGCCCAGGGAGACAGGCTTGTTGTTGAGGAAGTTGAAGTCCAGCTGGTGGCTGAGATAGGAGGTAGCCTCCAGCAGTCGGTTAAACTCCTGCTCCACCATCTCATCCTTCTCCTTGGGCACCTGCACAGCCCGGGCAACGCGGTGAGATAGAAAACAAGCGCACCAATGGCTGTCAGTCTTGACCTAGCACCATGCTCTCTTCATGCTCTACCAACCTGCACTTCACACTTTATATCTTGAGCCATGCTAAGCAGAGCCAAGCTAACACCAAGAAATAGCAGAGCCCTAATAGATTAGACCAGTTTGTCTGTGAGGGTTTTGGTTGGCTATACCTGTAATATACCATACATTTAACTAATAAAAGTACCTCATATGCATTATATACAGTGTCAAATGGTGTGCAATTGATAGAATGAGAAACATGTAAAGTATGACGTAAATAAACCAATACATACACTTGTGCATCGTTCACCCTTTAGAAGTAGCAGGAGGGGTAGGGGAGTGATGCAGAGAGAGGAGAGAACATTAGGCAAGCACGTAAACAGAAACATAACTCAGAGACACAGGTTTACACAATGCAAATAAGCAAACAATAACAATAGGCTTGATTCAATTAGCTTTTTCCTGTGGGGAGAAACCAGTTGCATGTGTGTGTGTAACCCCGCCGCTGTCGACTAGCCTTCAAGCTCGATGGAGAAGGCCGGAGAGTGACCCCAAACATCCTCCCAGTGTTTATTCCAACTGTAATGGAATTAAGAAGCTGCTCCGGTCTGAGCTGGGGAGAGGAGGGGTGGGGGGGAGAGGAGGGGTGGGGGGGAGAGGAGGGGTGGGGGGGAGAGGAGGGGTGGGGGGGAGAGGAGGGGTGGGGGGGCGCGGCTGCTATCGATGACACGCTAGGCCAAGCGGCTAACTGAACCCACCCTCCATTTTGTGCGGAGCAGGAAACCCCAGCAGGACTGAGGGCGGACAGGCGTGAACAGGCCCAGAGACGCGCCACGTCTGCTGCAGGATATCTCTACATCTCCAGCTGGAGGTCAACAGCACACAGGGGCTGGTTCACTCAGAACAAAGGCGGGCCAGGCCTCAGAGCTCCATTCAGATCATGCAAATATATTGTAGCGACTATGCATAAAATGATCTGCTAAATCAATTATGTAAAAAAAAAAAAAAAAACATTATTGTTATCATTTCCATTTATATTTTCCTCTCCGGAATGATAAGGACGGCTGTGTCTGATTCCTCCTGTGTGGCTGGTTGGTTACACATTGTGATTAGTAGACAATTAGCAGATTCACCTGCGATGCAAACAAATACCTCGCTAGTGCAACTAATCATTTCAAGATGCTCACTCATCTTCCTCATCAGATACACTCAATCGCCGTGCTTTTGGGGTTCATTCAGATAGGGGCTCGTTCACAGACCCACACTCTGGATGTTCACAACCCCAGGGCCAACACCAACAGTCCTTAAGATGCTGCACGCAGATACACTTTAGGGATCTTGTAGCAGGGCCTATGGAGCCCACATATCAGTGTTTATGGTGATCTTGAAGCAGGGTCTATGGGGCCTACATATCAGTGTTTATGGTGATCTTGAAGCAGGGTCTATGGGGCCTACATATCAGTGTTTATGGTGATCTTGAAGCAGGGTCTATGGGGCCTACATATCAGTGTTTATGGTGATCTTGAAGCAGGGTCTATGGGGCCTACATATCAGTGTTTATGGTGATCTTGTAGCAGGGTCTATGGGGCCCACATATCAGTGTTTATGGTGATCTTGTGGCAGGGTCTATGGGGCTACAACAGTGTCAGTGTGGCCTGTACTTACGGCCTGCCCGTTGGCTTCATACAGTGGACACTTCTGCTTGATCTTAGCCAGCTCCATGTTAACCTGCTTACTGACCACAGCCATGGGGTTTCCTCCTGAAAACACACACACACCACAGTGAGAGAAAACACAACACACAGGCTGACAGCAATGTAGCATATGTGTCTGACGGCTGATTTGAATGGGGTGATTTTAAATCACAACTGGATTTATGGGGGCCAACACTGCCCCCTGCTGGTCAGAAGCAGGAAACTGGGTCTGAGTGTGTGTCTTACCCAGTCCGGTTACCACCATGGCCCCCAAGTCCGCCACGTAGTTGCCCTTTCGGAATGTCGCCACCCTCCCTCCGACACGATCCTGTCAGGGTGAAACACGCACGTCATGTTGTCACTGAAACTCTATGTGAGCGGAGGTCATTCGGTTACCTTCCACTTAGTTATATCCATTAAATTCCTATAAAACATCCCAATGATACTACAGGTCCGATCCACAAGTCCAGCATGATGCTGTATAATATCCAATGCCTCACTAGACTTTACTTTCAAGTAGACGTTTTTTGTTTGTTATTTGGTATGTTAATAAAGTTTTGTATTGTATTCTATGGTGCATCATCTCCTCACCCTGGCCTCCAGCACAGTAACATCCATCCCAAAGCTCTGCAGCTGTCTGGCTGCAGCCAGGCCAGACACACCTCCTCCAATGATAATCACTTTCCCTGTCTTCTTGGCTGCAGAAAGGAGGTGGGCACAATGATGAGAATATAAAATCACACGAATATTCCAGCTTTAAACCAGGCTGGTCTAGTTTGAAGGACGACTTGTATAGGCAATGTACTGACATGACATACAAATGTAATTATTGTTTAAACTCACTTGGTAAAGGCTTGACTCTCTTATAGATGCCAAAGTTGATGAGACCGTGTCTCTCCAGGTAGCTGTGTATCCTGTGAACCAGTACTGTATCACCTTGGAGGGGCACACGGAACAGATTTATAGTTCTGGACCGATGAATTGTTTTTAAAGTCCTATGATTATGGTACTTGCCACGTAGGACAGTAGTCCCGACAACTGAGTTGGGTTACAAAATGTATAAGAAATAACAGGACCGCGTGGGAGTCAGGCTGCTATCATGCAGCGTCTTTTCTCCACTGAAGGCTGTGAATGTTGGACTCACTGTTGTAGGGGGCTTCAAGTTGCTGTAGCGTAGCCTCGAATGTCAGTTGGATCTTGGGGTTGTCAAGCCAAAGCTGGAGCTGGAACACAGTAAACATAACCACAGGTTTGAACAGAAGCAGAGCTCTTGGTGTGTGACCGTGTGAGAGAGAGAATGTGAGAGTGTGTGTGTGTGTGTGTGTGTGACAGAGACTGATAATGAGAGTGTGTGTGTGTGCATCCTCACCGTGCGGTTGCGGATGTACAGGAAAACCTTCTGAGTCTGCTGGGGGCCGCTGATGATGTCAGGGAAGCAGGCGGCCTCCTGGGAGGTCATGCGGTCGTGTGGGAGTCGGCTCTGAAAGGCGGCCCCCTCAACACCTGAACACACACACATAACCTTTAATGTACGCATGAGACAAGACCCTTTATATGCATTTCCTCAGGTGTTTCTACTCAAACAGGTTATGTCCCTGTCACCCTGTCATCCTGCCTGCCTGCCTGTCACCCACTCTGACCTGAAGGCTCCTCAGGCTCGCTGTCATTGTCCTCCTCCACCAGAGGTGGGGGAGGAGGGATGACTTGTTTGCGCTCCTTCTCGGCTTTGGCGTTCCTCTCCTCCTCCGAGTAGTATTCGTCCTCAGACAGGTTAGCCAGGCTTTCGTCCATCTCGCGGTACTCCACCTGCAATAATAAGCACAATAAAAGCGCCATTAAAACCTCGTTCTGGCTCAGCTGGGTGGAGGTCCATGGTGGAGCTCCCTCTGCTTCCCTGACGGAGGTGGGCGGGTGGTGCTTCACTGAGGATGACAGTCCCCAGACTCTTGAACACCTAGGACGGGGTGAGGAAAACTCAGAGAATCATCATATTACACAATTCACTATGATGCAAGTGTGAAATAAATCTCACGTCAATGAATTATCCTGTTCCAAGTGTTTAGGTAGTAAGATATAAATCCAGGGCAAACTGACACACGTAAGAACGTTGTACTCAACACACAACACTGACAACATGTAAACTAACTTGATCATCAATCCTACATCCTCCTGACCTTTTTGTCCTGTGCTCTTGACTTAAAAGCTACTTTTTTAAGGGACTCGTCTTTCCTATCTAAGTATTAGGGGCACCGAAGATATAAGATACTTACTTTCGCTCGCTTGCGGCGGCTGGTTCGACGGACTTCCGCCGCATCCTGGTCCACCCCCCCTGGACCGGGAGGGTGGGGGAGCGGGGGCCCACCTTGCTCCCCACTAGGGGAGGCCCGCTCCTTCTTTTTGACGTCCATGGGGCCAGGAGCAGAGGGAGGGGGGCCAGTCTGAGTGCTGGAGGCCTGGGCATCTGGGGCTCTCTCGGCCCCCGCCACAGAGGAGGAGGAGGAGGAAGAGGAGCCGGGGTCTGACTTCTTACTCGCCAGCATCATGGAAGAAGACAGAGGCCTCTCCTGGAGGAAGGAAGACATATGTGAGACAACTGTACTCACTGTCCAAGGGTTTGCTTTGGAAATGTTGAGATGCTTGAAATGTAAACGTTTAGAACAATATTTTTGAGGCACAAGACTGTTATAAAATGATGGTTTTCAAAAAAAAAAATAATAATGAAAAGGGATGAAAAGCTAACTAAGAGCTGAAGATATTTCTGCAAAAGTTCCATCATGGCCCACCTGTATTGCCCATGAAGTGTGTCAGTATTCAACAGTACTCAAATAAATAAACAACACACTGCAGTTCACACTACAAATAACCTCTTAAACCAAAAAAACACCTTTTATACATTGTAAGTTTTTTTTTTTTTTTTTCTATAGAATAAATAGACTGAATAAACGGATTAATTATAATGATTAAAAAAAACGATATGTAAATCTTAAGAAAGATTATGTTCTGCTTTTATTCCCATGTTATATCTTTTTCATTTCTTATCCTTTTTCTTTAAAGCCAGGGGCTTTCGACGTTGCACCTGCAGCAGTTTCATTTGAATGGGACCAGTGCCTGGTTCTGGTTGGCTTTGAGGATGCACACAACAACACAACAATCAAGCAGCCTGGTAGATGCGTTGTGGCAAATATGCACATGATGGAAAATGTATGAGGGCTCCATAGTAGATTGACCTTGTCTTGTTTTACCCATTTCTCCGAGCACCTGGTTATATCCATTCAAACACTAAGAAATAAAGACAGAATCAGAGATACGGTTGATTGAACAAAAGCTGGCAGACCAAGGGGAGTAACGTCAGCCCATCACAACGAGAGAAATATATTACTGCCTAGAATAGATAAGTGTATTTATGTCCGGCTAGTTAGATAGCTCTAAGTAAACTAGCTACGATTAAAATAGACATCAAGATTCATCTAACCAATTATAACTGAGTTAACCAATGGCAGCTAGGGGATATAATGCATAGTTGGCTTAGTTAATTGGTTTCGTAAGGAAAGATGTCGGACTGACCAGGCAGCAAATGCGCTAGCTAGCTTAGCTAGGCTCGCTAAGAGCTAACCGGCCAAATCAATCGTGCAACCCCTAATACAATAAATACATATTATTTGTGCCCATGTTCAAAACAGTACCTTCTTATGTTTAATAGTTTGTTGTAGTCTGCGATATGAGGCTGTTTAACTAGCTAGCTCAGTAGTGTCGTAAAGGTAGCTACAAAGGTAGCAAGCTAGCTAACTAGCTAACAATGAGACTCGACCCCCCCATCCAGCAACATGTACTAGACACAGCTACAGCTAACCAGAAGTCAGAGGCAGCTGCAGTAAGATTCGTTAGCGTTATTGCTAGCTGGTTAGCAAGCAAACCAGAAACCGACATTGCAGCAATGCGTTAGTAAAATGGTAAAAATATATATCTACAGAATTGTGTGCATATACTGAAAAATAACTGGTGATTTCATTGAAATAACGACTCATATTACCTCTAGATCTTCGCACTTGTCAACACAAAGACAGCTTTCGGCTGGGTCCTCTCTGATTCTCCGCTGATTGGACAAGGAGGAGATCTACCCCAAGAACATGAGCAGTATGATTGGTTGCACTCAATGTCAATCATAAAAGAGTCTCTCCAGTGTAGCCATGCAAGACAGTTGTTCCCAGTACTGATACACCTGCACTTTTTCGTGCTGAGTTAGATACGAATATATGTATTTAATCGTGTCCCGATGATTTTTTTTCCATCAGATTCAGAATCCTTACCTTAACCCTGTTGTGCGCAATCGCAGTACCCGCTGGTAGCACATGGGTAGCAACAAATGTTAGACTGCATAGATTGTCCAAGTGCTGTTCACTGCAGTCTGACTTTTTTCGTGTTATTACACACAGAAATTCAAAACCATGCATTTTAAAGCGGAACACTACTCAGATTATTTTCGTGTTAGGTTAGGGTTAGCTCACTCTAACTCTTGATTTACCCTAACCACAACTCTCAGGTAAGTGTGGTGTTTCGTTTTTTCATCGGACAGTCGCGATCCAAAACGGCATGTTTTTTCACGAAAACAGCCGGACAATTGTGCTCTGACACAATAAAAAAAACACAACAATGTTCTTGTCTGAGCATGAAAAAGCATGATAGACTACAAGGCTGCCACCATAACGCTTTATTTGATTGACAAAAAAGTACCACCAAAAGTAGTTAACTATATTTTATAATTCACAAAGTGAAAAAAACGACAAAGTTGCCTTATTCTCGGTCCGAACAGACGAAATCTCTGTTTTCTCATGCCGCACTAGAGCAGAAACATCATTCGGCCAAAAACGTAAAAAAAAAAAAAAAAAATAGCCTATATAAATAGAAAATAGCATCGAAGGTGCCTACTATAGTGACAACTGTTTTGAGAGTCAGCAGCACCTTCTCATAAAAATGCGACCAGTTTCTTATGACTTAACCCTCGTGCTGCCTTCGGGTCACATGACCCAAAGGTTCATAATGAACCATCGTTGTGTTTACCCAATTTTACCCAATACAAAAACAAATTAAAATAATTTTCTTTTAACCTTTGCAATGTGGGGGGTCTGAGACAGCCTAGCTGTTAAAAGAAAATGCTTCACTTTGTCTTTGTATGCAGTAAATCTGTCGCAATACGACGGTGGGTCACAATGACTGATGGGTCAGAATGACCCGAAGATAACACAAGGGTTAATTTAATAAAAGATTGAATAATGATAGACAATGTTATAACAATATCTTTAATATAGCCTATCTTTAAATGAATATAATGTTAGAATATAATGTTAGGCTAGTATTGATTGCTGATGCAGTGGGAGCCTACGGCTAATTGGTTTAATACATGTATCTGCTGAACTGAAATACCAGTGAACACTGCATTTACGAATGGCAATAGATCAAGCTGTGCAACATGATCCAGTCAAAAACATTATGTAGTTCTTTAATTATCCTGTGGAGGGATTTGTTCAGTAAAAGATCGCAGACCTTCATTTTGAAGGTTTAGTAGGTAGGCTATTGACACTGGGTTCAATATTCTATTGTCGCCAATGGGACACCGGTATAGGCTACATTTGTAGTCAAATCCCAATTCTGGGATGTCTTGATAGTAACCATTCTTGGAATTGATTAGCATATTAGTAGCATTTAATACAATAGCCTACTTTTCAGCTGAATTAGAATTGTTGCCACTCCTAAGGGTAGGCTTCTGGTTAGCAACGCAAATTTTATTTTGTTAGGAAACCCCAATTACGTTTATTTTTATTTGTCGCACAAAATATGTCTATTTGAAAGTTAAAGTTACTCAGGCAGAAGGACAAAACGATGACGCGTTTGAGGATGATCATGACAGACAGGAAAAGCAGAGACGGAAGAAGCCGCAGGTAAAGGTAGACGAGCTGCTGCGCCCCAAACCTTTCTGCTTCGAAAACGTTGAGAGAATTGACGAGCGGAAGAATATTTTGCCGTGTAAAAAGGTAAATTAAAACTTTTAACGGATTAGCTTTGTTGACTGTATGTATTGAGAAATTGTCGTCGTCTATTTGTTTCTAATGTAAAGCTCCAAACACATGTATTTTAACTTGCCTTCATCCGCACTGCTTTCTGATCGAACATTGGCATCTCAGCTTCGTCTTTTGAAATCAATCTCTAGCCTATATATAGACTGGATGGAAATTCACCTTTTCACAGCCAACTGTTATTGGGAAGTGTGAGTTAATTGATATTTTGTTTGAAATAGTTAGATCTATGAACTCGCATGAGGCCATTCTGTTGATATCTGTCAGCAGCATCGCCGTCCTCCATCGGGTGAAAGGTAGCCTACACAGGTTATTTTTTGTTGTTTATCCATAGACTTAGGTGGGTCTCAGTGTTTAGGTACACATGTTGATGGTGCCGGTTGGGCACTTTCTAGCTTTGAACATATTCACTCACCACCAATTTTGTTTTTCACAGATTTTAAAAGAAGAAAGAAATGAAAAAACAGGAGGAGGAAAAGACAGCCAACAGGCCAGACAACACAGCCTTTACCCAGCAACGTCTTCCGGCCTGGCAGCCCATGCTCTCGGCTGGCATCGTCATCCCAGGGTTTCTTCTTATCGGCCTGGTCTTCATTGGCATTGGTGTCACCCTCTTTGTCACCTCGCAAAACATCCAAATGCTTGAGGTACAGTGGGCTTTAGTGAGACTGTAACTGAGAAGAACTGGGTTTGGTTTACAGCTGCTCTTTGTCAACAGAGCATTGATGGGGGTAACAGTGCCTGACAAGCCCCACACTGGAGGTGTGAGAAGTACAGGTGTATAACATGCCGACTGATCAATATTTAATGGCATGTTTCTCTTGTTGTTGTTCTGTCAGATGGATTACACTGGAGTAGATAAAACCTCACCCTGCTACAAGTGCACTGAAACCACACATAAGAACTGCATGTGCACTCTGGACTTCTCGGTCAGCAGACTGGTTGAGGTACTGTTTCATACAGACACACACCCAGGCATCATTTCTGTGCTTTGCTTACCTGGATTGATTGAATGCCAGAGTGTGGGTGTAAGACAGATTTCGTCATCTTCAAATACACGGTGTGCCTTGTTTTCAGGGTCCCGTGTTCTTCTATTATGGACTGTCCAACTACTTCCAGAACTACCGCAAATATGGAGTATCTAAAGACTTCTACCAGCTGTCAGGTGATCTCACCTACTTTACGGTGAGTTGATGTGTGTCAGACTGTATTTGAAAGCAACATTCTCATAGGCATAATTTCCAGAACTATAATACATGTAGTAAGTCTAGGTCTTAATACTTTTTAAATGTTCTTTGTCTTGCAGACTCCTAGTGAGGACTGCTTACCTTACCGGTATGATTCTAGTTCCAAACCGATTGTTCCCTGTGGGTCCGTAGCAAACAGCATGTTCAACGGTACCAAAATTATTTCATGTCAGCATGGAATTATGTAAGTTGTTCTATCAGCATGTTCAAGGTACTTAATGTATGACCTTTTTAATTTTGTGACACTGAAGATAGCTTCACGCTCTACCAGATTGTCAATGGAACAAATAAGTTGGTCCCCTTCGATGGTAAAGGGATCGCCTGGTGGACTGACTACAACATCAAGTACCGAAACCCAAATGTTACTCCTCTGAAGAATGCCTTCAACAGTATGTCTGTTTCATATCCATTACAAACAATATACCCCCTTCTTAATGGTTACCTATGAGGTTGAACACTTCTCTGTTCCTGAAATATTTATATTCTGATAAAATATTTGATATTTCTATGCTTCTGTTATGCAGATACGGTTAAGCCACCCTATTGGTCAAAACCAGCCTATGAACTGGACACCTCAGACGCCTCCAACAATGGCTTCATCAACCAGGACTTCCTGGTTTGGATGAGAAGGGCGGCCCTGCCAGATTTCCGGAAACTATATCGAAGAATCACTGAGGGGGATTATGCCCATGGCCTGCCTGCTGGAAACTACTCCCTAAACATCACCTACAGTATCCTTCCAGCTAACAGGAGAGCCAGTGGAAAGATTGGAGGGGAAGGACTAAAATCCTGTTTTTGTTTGAAGAGCTGAGAGGTTACTAGATAAGGCATGACAGATGAATCAAACATTACCCTGCAATTCAGTGACCATTCACTTCAGTGTATAAGCCTCAGGCGTTCAAATGCCTCTCCATACAATGGCCATTTGGTTGTCTTCTGAGACAAACATCAGCTGTGTCCCAAACACCACAATGTTCCACTGCCACTGTCAGCTGCAGTGTGTTGTTTTCTAACAGACTCCCACGTCCTGGCCAAACTGGTTCAGCCAGTTTTTACCAAAGGGTGTCGCTAGGTAGGAGAAAAACAATACCACTATGACTTGGGAGTTCTTGGGTGTGGAAAGTCACATTGCAGCCTAGGCAAATACATTGAAGACAGGAAAATTAGCCATGCAAATGTTCCATGTTGTACAATAGATGTAACACTCAGTTTGGCCATATCTGTTGTACAATGTGAAAAGAACCATTTGGGCATTTGTTTTTGTTTATGCCGTGAATTAGGTTAAAAGCCATGAATGAAAACTAATAAGCTAATGTCCAAGTAGGAGATATTGTCCTTCGAAGCAATGTTCTGTACATGATGGCTAATCCAGTGCACACCCAGTCTGGTCCTTAACCTCTTCCCCAGATTACCCAGTTATTCCCTTCGATGGCAGGAAGAAGGTGGTCATCAGTAACGTATCCTGGATGGGCGGCAAGAACCAGTTCCTGGGCATCGCCTACCTGGTGGTTGGCTCACTGTGTGTCTTCATGTCCATGGTGATGCTCATCGTCTACGCTAAGTTCAAGTTCCCAGAGGAAGACTAGACTAGTGATGGGAGCCCTGGACTGTGATGGAAGGTCAATGTTGTGGAAGGGTTTAATGGGGCCACAGAGATGGAAGCTGCTAATTGACTTGAGCAATTCATCTTAAAATGAGCTGGTGAGATTTTAAGATCCCTATTGATTCCCATTACAACATTAAGTAACATTAGGGGGTTAAAAAGGTGTCTTAATCATATGATTTTTTTTTAATTTCTATTACATGTATGAGGGAAGATTTTAACTCCTTTTAATAGATATTTTGCCATTTTCCATGATATTGGAATGTATGGTGTTCAATGGTCTCAGAGGCTTTTATATGAAGTAAGTTTTTTTGTTTGTTGTAGTAACACACTACTAGTTGCTACTTTAATATTTTAGTGTGATACGTAAATATGCTCAGGCTGTCTGTTGTACCCTCAAATGCCTTCACACTCTGTGACAGGTCATATAAGCCATATTGTACTTAAGACTGTTCTCTTTGCGTGTATTTGGAAAGTTACATGGATGTCTTTAGGATATTTTTCTATAAAGTTATTGGGTATATGGATATCCCTCCCATTCTCAGGACTGTGATATACTTTGAAACTCAGATTCAACATACTGATTTTAGATGAGCTTTAGTATTTATTTTGTTTCATACATTCAGACCTTGTTAATTTTGGCTAAGACATGCTCTATTTTTATTTTATATTAAATTAATCAGTTTGAGGAGTAATGCTTTGTGATGTCACTTTGTAACATTTGTTCCATAGTTCTGTCATTGTTTCCAAAGTTCCTACTTTCTCTGTGATTTTATGTGAAAGTACAGCACTGTACTCGTACTGGTGGTAGCACATGGAACTCTTGAGCAGTGACATCATAATCAAATCCTGTGAGAAAAGAATTTTCCCTAAGATTTTGCTACCGCATTGGTTAATTCAGGTTTTGTCTCACCTGGGAAGGATGGCTTTTTGCTTGTGGCCCTTTTGCAGCCCCCCACCCCCGAACAAAACACTTTTCTCCAGCCTTCCTGCATGGGTGACTGTGGGGCTCGACTTCACTCCAGAGGAGTTCATTGCATTATTTCAATGTGAATCGGATCATTGGAGAAGCATGGCTTTCTGTATCACAGAGAAGCTGTTCCCATATCTTTCTGCTGTTATGGCTGGCTTTGTTGTCTACCATTTCTTTAAGGCATACAAGAGGAGGCAGTTCACATCTTTCCCGGTAAGTGTTTCATCCACATTGCACAGAATTAACCACAGAGTTCTCACACCTTATTAACTGTATACTGTCACTTGATCTAAACCCTGATGGCATTCTGAGAACCCAATACATTTCATGAAATGTATCCACCACACATTGTAATGGATGTATCAGCCACTGCACCCAGGACAGTAAACACAGAAGGTGGTTTATCATGCCTCAGCTTTGCTTTCAGAAGAGTCATGAGATGCTCAGTGTGGCTGCCATACTGTCAGAGCAGCTGAAACATGGCTTGGCCATGAAGCAGGCTCTGGTGGAGGGGCTTAAGGACGTGGAGATCAGACTGCTGGCCCTGGAGCAGAGGCTGCTGATGGTGGAGAAGACTGGACAAGGAAGAAGGAAGAAAGCCCTCGGGAGCAAAGGCCGAGAGCTGACCTACGATGACTCTAAGTGGTGTCAGTCATCAGGCGAGAGCGAGGTGGAGTCCAACTGTTCTGGAAGGGAGGCCATGCTGTCAAAACCTCTGCTGTAAATTTGATCCTAAAAATGTCTTGCTGAATAAAAATTATGATTATGTGAACTATGTATCTTGTGTGAATTTGTAGCAAACAGTTGTCAGTCATTCAAGGGGAAACTTCAGGTGTGTCGTTTGAAAAATGGAAACCAACCAAAATAAAAGTAATGCCAATAATATCATTTGGAAGACTATGCGTAAACTTATTTATCCTTATATTGTTTTCATAAAGGAAATGCTTTCAACATTTGGATTAGGATATCTATTTAAAAACGAGCACTCCAGGGTGCTGTTTTGACAATGTGATTTCACAAATTTCATGACAATTTCTCAGTTGCCATGGGTGCAGCAATTTTGGTGACTTTGATGCAATATGACATCACAATGTGCCTAATGAGTTTGTAAAGGGTAGCAGAGACCCAACTCCTCAGTTGTATCAGACATAGCTGAATACACCTCTGGGCCTGCAGCTAAGACCAGGAGCAGCAGCATTCCTAGACAACCAGTAGACCCCTAGGCAACTTTTAGAACAACTTCAACCCCACTTCAAGATGGTCTGCATGGACGTTGGTGTGGAGCATTGCAAGCACCCAACCTGGTCCAGAGTGGGCATGGAAATCACCCCAGACGAGCTTAAGAAAATGTTGGAGAGCAAGGACTACAAGGCCTCCATACTGGAGACCATGCCCGACCTTGGGTGCGTCTTCCTGGCCCTGGGAGTGGCCACGCTGGTGGTCTACTTCATCTACCAAAGGTTCATAAGTAGGAGAAGAATTAGCCAGGTTAGTGAAGACAGACCTGCATCACTCTCATTGTATTCTTTGTACTGTATATGCTTAAAGGGATGGTTTTCTCCATGCACCAGGGCCAAGGGGAGAGCCTTCACTGCAAAAGTGACCAGCAGAAGCTGCGTCAGAGCTTTGAGCTCCAGGAGCAGGTCCTGCTGAAGGTGGACGGCATGGAGCAGCGCATTGTCGCCATGGAAGACTTCCTCAGGTGCCTGTGGAGGAGAAGGTCTATGGTGGAGAAGAGCAACCCAGAGAGTGACTCCGACAGGAGACACGCCCCCATCTTCTCCGACTGCTCTGACTGAGTGCGCCACTATCCCTCAGATAGAACATTTGAAATTAGGCAGTTTTGGTTAGAATATGAGCATTGTGAAATTATTTACAATTTTAAATTGAGGCAAATGCATTCTCGTTTGGAAAGTGTTTTTGTTTTACAGTGTCTGAACTTTAACGCCAACTCTGACCTAACACTTAGGAATAAGATCAACATACAGGAAAATGTGTCCAAACTTTTGACTGGTACTATATAAGATAATTCTATCTAATCTATATTTCATTCTTTAGAACGGTGTAGTCACAAGTTTATATACTACATCAGCGAACAAATATCTGGCAAGTTTTACAAGGAGGAATAACATGACTAAATAAATGAATGAATGAATGAATGAATGAATGCCCTGGTGCATCTAGGCAGGAGACTCTGGGTCTAGCAGATGAGTGGAGGGGTCACAGTCCCAGGCCGGCCTGCTCTTAGACCCCAGTACTCATACACCCCACCCTGGAGCTCAGCAGATGCCCACAGTGTGCCTGGATAGCAACAGTCTGTAGGATGAGAACATCCAAATGCATCAAAGTGTGGTGACAGGTCAGCTTTGTTGGTTGCTTTTATACCCATGTCCAGAAGATGGCGCTGCCGTACAGCGTTTTTCTATCATTTCAAGCTACTTGGACTGAAGTTAGGGTTTTGTCAGCCAAGTGGCCGTCTAAATTGGGAGGTTTTATGGTGACAAAGCTGACAGATTATCCACAAATTATTTCTCATGTGTCAACAAAGGCCACATGCACTAATTGACAGCAAGGTCAGTCTAATGGGACCGTGAACCACCGCAGACCACAGCCCCCTCATAATCCTTCAGGAACATTGCTCCCAATTAGTTTCATTACATCAGGAGACCCAGTTCCATCTTAATTGGCTTGGTCATTCACTGAGCACCAGGCATGCCTCAGCCCATGGCTTGGATGTCTGCTTGGTGGAGCTGTGTGTAAACAGACTTTCTAAATCTGAAATCGCATAATTAGCTTTTTATGTCAACTAGGCTATTCCACACTTTAATGGACAATAAACCCTTATAGTCCACAGAATCCATAGGTCTAACTATAATTGTTGTCTACTACTGATTCCATGCCATTTACAGCAATGTAAATGGCATGGAATGGATTCTGTTTAAACAGCTCGCAAAAGTGTTGTTGCCCCTCTGGCCTGAGAAGAGATTGGGTCACTGAAGCTTGATAGGACACCATGCACCAGTGGTGGTATAATCATGAACACAGAACACACCCAGAGTGACCAAAGAGATTCTACAGAGGAAATCATTTTTTCTTCTTTCTGTTGACGCTTGGTGTCATTTGGTCTCATTACTTTTCTCATTTTTACATTCATTTTCATTTACTTTGCATTGTAACTTTATTTGCAATGTAACTTTAACATTTATACAGCTTAAATGTTCAAGGGAACACAAATCCCTGACATTTTGTACTATTGTCAAAGAAGATGGACAATAATAGAAAACACTTTCTGTCATTTACTGAGGCGGAATTGTCATTTGATTCGCATTGATTCGCGTTTCCACGTCACGTGAAATAATGGCCATTTATCAAGCCTGCCAATTTACTCTATATAATAATGTTGTTCTGTCTGTAAATATTCCCAGTTTCAACAGGAGTTGGGCCCTGGTCTCCCTTGTCTGTGGCCTAGATTCAGTGTTGCCGGAGTTAGAGGAGAAGGGCCCCTGCTGGAGTGTGTTTCTGCTGTCTCAGTCAAAGGGCAAGGTACTCTAGATTTCTCCCTGACATGGCCGAGGGGTTTGGAGGGGTTTGATTCATGTTCTTTTTGCCTGACGGCCCCCAGCAGAGCAATGTCTCCTGAACACTTTCCCTGTCAGAAGCTTTCCAGGGGTATCACTGTGCAACCACAGTGTTATCTGTCAGCTGAGAACTCTGACATCCTGGAACTATTTGTACATGGGTAGGTGTGTATGTTATTTTCTCTTTCTCTTTGTGGATGTGTGTGTCTGTGCACCTGTTTGCATGTGTGTGTGTATGTGTGTGTGTGTGTGTGTGTGTGTGTCTGTGTCTGTGTGTGTAAGGGTGATATTGATAATTGATGTATTTTGGGAATTGAGAGAGAGAGAGATAATTCTCCACAGGCAGCTTTCTGTCCAGAATGCTTAGGGCATTGTGTCAGCCAAGCATCGTATCATACTGTTGCTGCCAGCTCACGCCACATCACAGCATGTCCAATTGCATCAGCCGTACAGCATCAATGTGGCCCGCTGTGCTGCTTTGCAGCCTGTACAACATACATTGTGAATGGTTCTGTTCCTCATGGAAAATGAAGAGCAGAACAGAAAGAGACAAGATACTGTATGCATGTTTATTTAATAATGTAATAATTCAACACAAACCGTATTGCGCATGGTAGTCAGTAAAATATTCTTCCAGAGCATTCGCAGCTTTCGCACCTTTGAGAACCTTGTACGCATCTTATTTAGAAAGTATGCAGGCAATTGTATATTTTGTGGGAGACTCACCTTCACAAGAATACAAACATCCTTGTGGGATCTTGGGTGAAATATCAAACAGACACAAACACACATTATCTCTCTGTCTCTCTTTCTCTGGGTCTCGCTCTCTCTTTCTCCCAGGAGACTAAGATGTTGCAGATACCGTGCACCCTCTCACAAATGAGTTCGTCTCGCAAACCCCAGATAGCCAAAGCAACCAAGACAATGTATGTCAAGATTGAGAACTACCCCAGCAGATTGTGTCAGAGTCTGCCCACCGGATAAGCCCACCTGCATCTACAAGAGGGCCTGAAGGGCATATCCAGCTCCTAAAGACAGACTGGAAGTGCTATAAGACAAGTTAAAATAAGACAACATTTGTGAAGGCTCAACCTTCCTGGAACTGATCCACTCGTCCTGGCGTGTGCTGGGTACTGGGAACAGGTTGTGTGTGGGTTTGGAAAGTATGATGTACTTCTGTGCAGCGAGCTTAAGGACTGGATGGATCCGAACCAAAACCAAATGGATAAAATTACATATGAACTTGTGGAACAGTAAAATCTTAATACAGGAAAACTTTTGATCCTATTGATAACTATTTTAAAAAGTTTCATGAAGAAGACCTTGCTATTACATTTAGAAGACGCTCTTATCCAGAGCGACTTACAGTAAGTACAGGGACATTCCCCCCAAGGAAAGTAGGGTGAAGTGCCTTGCCCAAGGACACAACATTGTGTTGCACGGCCGGGAGTCGAACCGGCAACCTTCTGATTACTAGCCCGATTCCCTAACCGCTCAGCCACCTGACTCCATTAAGACGTAGCAATGTAGTAGAAGTGTCATGTAGCAATCTCAGAGAACATAGAGTGGCATTGGTTTTGAAGGATTTAATTCCTACTGATTTGTTCAGAGGTTCTTTCCTTGCCATACATTTTGCTTAGGCCTAAGAAAAATCCTTTAGTGAAGAATATCTGTCTTGATGAGTATCTTTGCATTTTGGGGGCTGAAATGAATCTCAATTAAATTTCAATTCATTCAAGTTTATTGTCATATGTACAGGATACACAAGTATACAAGTACTGGCCTTTGACAGGCACCGCCTGGTGTCGATGTCTTGTAGGGATGGAAGTTCACCTCCTGTGATGTGTTGTGCTGACCGCACCTCTTAGCAAAGTGCTGCAAAAAACAAGGACATTTTTGGAGATTTGTTCTCATTCCACACAGTGACCTTGATGTAAAGGTAAATAGGCTTTCCAAAACATACCATGATACATGTATGTACATTACGCTCATACGGTGAACTCAGCTAATGAAGGGACCCTACTTAAACAGGGGCAGCATCTCCACAGGAACAGAACAGTGTTACAGAATGCTGTTGCATTTATTTTCATAACAATGAAATCGGAGAAGGGGGAAGAAAATGGTCCTCTTGGTTACACATCCACACACACACACACACACACACACGCACACACACACACACACACACACACACACACACACACACACACACACACACACACACATACATACACATGCTCAGTTGGACACTGGCTGAACTAATGAGATGTCTTAATGAGTGGGCACCGCCTTGTACACACAGTCAGGGATGCAGAGAAACCAGCATGGTGGCCTGATGGATTCTCCAAAGGACACACTGCCTGGGCACACAGCTGGGAGAGAGCACACAGTTTTTCAGGACAATTTTATTTTCAGGACCTATGAGATCTCGAGGGACATAACCAGAGAGAGAGAGAGAGTGTGTGTGAGTGTGTGCGTGTGCACCTTAATGTCGTTAGGCGCTGGGGTCCTCGGGTGATTAACTTGTGCTTGTACCTCCAAAACATCTTGACTTTACATTGAACCAAATTGATCACTGTAATTTGTTTGATTGAATGTGGAGATCAGAGGCAGCTAATCTTTTTTCCTCGTTGTTTATATAGTATCAGGATGGCAGTAAGGGAACAAGGCAGATTCATGCTAGCTCACGGTTCAGTGCAATGTTCCTCTGCCACTTACAGTACTTCTGCACAGAAACTAGCTAGCTGCTCTTTCTGATTTTTGTATATTTAAATAAATACAGTATTTAAATAAACAGTGAGCAGGCTATGTGATTTAATATGTTCTATAACTTCATGTTTAAATGAATGAATTCTGACTAAACGGTGCTGAAAAAAAAATGCCAATCCTCTCTGTCTGTTCACAGGACAGAAAGCAATATATGAACAAGCGGCTTACAAGATGATTTCTGTCATGTGTATAGTAATCTGTATGTCTTTGTTAGAAATGAGTAGCTGGAATGGGAAACACATGGTTCAACTTTTCCCTCCTGCATGATTCTGTGATGTCGCATCAGCCTAGACCGCAGTCTAGGCTGCTCTCCTGCCAGTCTGCTGTCTGATCCGTTCAGGCCGGAGCGGCTTTAGCAGAGCCCAGCCAATCACGTCAGTGCTGCCTCCCCCTGGGAGAGGTCGGGTGGAGGTCAGGCTCAAGTCACATGTTCTAGAACGTCGGTGACAGCTGACACAAGGCTTGGAATCTTAGTTCCAAGTTCCTAGTTCTGTCCCTGCCCACCCCCTGCTTCCTCTGCCCACTGAGATGCCCTCTCCCCTGGGCTTTGACGGTGGCACAGCAGCAGTGTGCCTCCCCCCACCCCCCGCCCATCCCCAGCTTGCCTGTCTCTGTCTGCACACACACAACAAACAAAAGGGGAGTTGAAAACTGATAAAACAGCAATGATAAGAACATAATATAAACCTGATGAGGCGCCACCTGTATAGCATTACACTCCATTATCTCACCGCAAAATGTTGCAAAACTCAATCAAAATTGAGTTTGGAGTTTTTGTCCTCACTCTCTGCGATCCACAGGGGACTGGAGGCTCTTTCTCTGAGCCCGCTGAAGGCCTACTTAGCTCAGAATATATTCATGAGGTTCCTGGAAATACTGTGAAATAAGTCACCCCTGCCCCAAACTACTCTCTCTCTCTCTCTCTCTCTCTCTCTCTCTCTCTCTCTCTCTCTCTCTCTCTCTCTCTCTCTCTCTCTCTCTCTCTCTCTCTCTCTCTCTGATTTTTCCCGTTCTTCATCTCCCGGGAACGTTCTGTCAGTAAGAGAAACAGGCTCTCTCTCCCCTGAGGGGGAATTAGGCACCCTAAACTTAAAGTAGGTTGGCAAACTGACTGCCGGGTGATCTCCATATCACTTCCTGTAAGTGAGTAATGCACATACATTACCAGCACCCCAGGCATGCTGGGGAAAAAAAGAAAGTGGGGAGTGCAGCAACTCCTCTCATGGCACACCAGCAGATCTTGGCACAAGGAAATATTGGGGGTCTGTGGTGTGAGCAGGGACATGGCGACCAGGGTGGGTGTGTGGGAGTAGAGGACCAGGGTGGGTGTGTGGGAGTAGAGGACCAGGGTGGGTGTGTGGGAGTAGGGGACCAGGGTGGGTGTGTGGGAGTAGAGGACCAGGGTGGGTGTGTGGGAGTAGAGGACCAGGGTGGGTGTGTGAGAGTAGAGGACCAGGGTGGGTGTGTGGGAGTAGGGGACCAGGGTGGGTGTGTGGGAGTAGAGGACCAGGGTGGGTGTGTGGGAGTAGGGGACCAGGGTGGGTGTGTGAGAGTAGGGGACCAGGGTGGGTGTGTGGGAGTAGAGGACCAGGGTGGGTGTGTGGGAGTAGGGGACCAGGGTGGGTGTGTGGGAGTAGAGGACCAGGGTGGGTGTGTGGGAGTAGGGGACCAGGGTGGGTGTGTGGGAGTAGAGGACCAGGGTGGGTGTGTGGGAGTAGGGGACCAGGGTGGGTGTGTGGGAGTAGAGGACCAGGGTGGGTGTGTGGGAGTAGGGGACCAGGGTGGGTGTGTGAGAGTAGGGGACCAGGGTGGGTGTGTGGGAGTAGAGGACCAGGGTGGGTGTGTGGGAGTAGGGGACCAGGGTGGGTGTGTGAGAGTAGGGGACCAGGGTGGGTGTGTGGGAGTAGAGGACCAGGGTGGGTGTGTGGGAGTAGAGGACCAGGGTGGGTGTGTGGGAGTAGGGGACCAGGGTGGGTGTGTGAGAGTAGAGGACCAGGGTGGGTGTGTGAGAGTAGGGGACCAGGGTGGGTGTGTGAGAGTAGGGGACCAGGGTGGGTGTGTGGGAGTAGAGGACCAGGGTGGGTGTGTGGGAGTAGGGGACCAGGGTGGGTGTGTGGGAGTAGAGGACCAGGGTGGGTGTGTGGGAGTAGGGGACCAGGGTGGGTGTGTGGGAGTAGAGGACCAGGGTGGGTGTGTGGGAGTAGGGGACCAGGGTGGGTGTGTGGGAGTAGAGGACCAGGGTGGGTGTGTGGGAGTAGAGGACCAGGGTGGGTGTGTGGGAGTAGGGGACCAGGGTGGGTGTGTGGGAGTAGAGGACCAGGGTGGGTGTGTGGGAGTAGAGGACCAGGGTGGGTGTGTGAGAGTAGAGGACCAGGGTGGGTGTGTGGGAGTAGGGGACCAGGGTGGGTGTGTGGGAGTAGAGGACCAGGGTGGGTGTGTGGGAGTAGGGGACCAGGGTGGGTGTGTGAGAGTAGGGGACCAGGGTGGGTGTGTGGGAGTAGAGGACCAGGGTGGGTGTGTGGGAGTAGAGGACCAGGGTGGGTGTGTGGGAGTAGGGGACCAGGGTGGGTGTGTGAGAGTAGAGGACCAGGGTGGGTGTGTGAGAGTAGAGGACCAGGGTGGGTGTGTGGGAGTAGAGGACCAGGGTGGGTGTGTGGGAGTAGGGGACCAGGGTGGGTGTGTGGGAGTAGAGGACCAGGGTGTGTGTGTGGGAGTAGGGGACCAGGGTGGGTGTGTGGGAGTAGGGGACCAGGGTGGGTGTGTGGGAGTAGGGGACCAGTGTGGGTGTGTGGGAGTAGAGGACCAGGGTGGGTGTGTGGGAGTAGGGGACCAGGGTGGGTGTGTGGGAGTAGGGGACCAGGGTGGGTGTGTGGGAGTAGAGGACCAGGGTGTGTGTGTGGGAGTAGAGGACCAGGGTGGGTGTGTGGGAGTAGAGGACCAGGGTGGGTGTGTGGGAGTAGAGGACCAGGGTGGGTGTGTGGGAGTAGGGGACCAGGGTGGGTGTGTTGGAGTAGAGGACCAGGGTGGGTGTGTGGGAGTAGAGGACCAGGGTGTGTGTGTGGGAGTAGGGTACCAGGGTGGGTGTGTGGGAGTAGAGGACCAGGGTGGGTGTGTGGGAGTAGGGGACCAGGGTGGGTGTGTGGGAGTAGGGGACCAGGGTGGGTGTGTGGGAGTAGGGGACCAGGGTGGGTGTGTGGGAGTAGAGGACCAGGGTGGGTGTGTGGGAGTAGGGGACCAGGGTGGGTGTGTGGGAGTAGAGGACCAGGGTGGGTGTGTGGGAGTAGGGGACCAGGGTGGGTGTGTGGGAGTAGGGGACCAGGGTGGGTGTGTGGGAGTAGGGGACCAGGGTGGGTGTTCTCCCTCGCTCTCCCTCTTTCTCCGTCTTTCTCTCTCCTTTTTCTACTTTTTGTCTCTCTCTTTCTCTTTTTCACTTTCTGTCTCTCTCTCCCTCTCAGTCCTTATCTCTCTCTCACCCTCTCTTTCTCTACATTTACATTTTTTTTTTATTCAGTTATTCTGCTAGTAGACTTATGTACATCACTTCTATCTAAAGTATACAAAGTACAAGCCTGTTTCTCTCTCATTTTCTCTCTCTCTCCTCTCTCCTTCTCCTTAACCAAATTATCTTTCCTCACAGCACTTAAGTGACAGATGGGAATGGGGCTTACAGAAAGTAACAGGGGGGAGATCTTTTCTGGGACATGATCTCTTGTCTTCAGACATCATCACTCTATCCCTGGCCTCGTCTCCGAGGCCCTCTCTCCCTGCCCTCCGCCCTCTCTACTCTCAGGAGTTGTTCCACAGACCTCCAGAAGGAGTGTCTGGGAGAGTCCAGATGACAAGACGCAGGCCACTTTAGTCCAGGAACCCACAGGAGACACCAGAGGGAACGGAAGATGAGATACAAAGTATGTGCTTATGTGTGCGTGTGACAGAATAAGTGAATGTGGGAGAGAAAGACAGAGAGAGAGAGAGAGAGAGAGAGAGAGAGAGAGAGAGAGAGACAGACCAAGAGGTATACAGAGGAGGAGAAGGCAGAAAGGGAGAGTATTCTGTTCTCAAAACATTTCAATTCACAATTAAATACACACACATACACACCGACATTAAACTACACTTCTTTTTTTACACAGTCTCCAGTCCCTCCAGACAATAATAACCTAAAGAAATGAAAAACTGTGCTCAGCAACAGCAATCAGCCACATTCATTCCCATTACTATTATGCAATTATAGGTCACATTGAAAAACCCAGGCTTTATCTATTCCTCATTTTACTCTCATTATGCAGACCCTGTGCACACACTCACAGAGACACACACACAGACACACACATACACAGACACTTACACACTCACACACACAAACACACGCTCACACAACAGAGAATTTCTTCATGCCTCTGACTATCTGTATTTTCTATGCAGAGTACTCCTGAGACTCAATTCTTCTACTCTGTTGAGCACCAAGACTGCGGCAGAGTTCCAGCACAGATCTTTCCAAGAGGCCTGCTTGTGTCTGGGGTCAGACCCAAGAGATGCAACGTAGGAAGAGAGGAATGGAGCTGCTGCAGAGAGCAGCCACGGCACCGCTCAGACCATAAACCAGGGGGGCAAAGAGGAGATTACAAAGAAAAAGACAGGGAAGAAGAGAGAGTGAATGATGAGAGAGATAGAGAGAGAGAGAGAGAGAGAGAGAGAGAGAGAGAGAGAGAGAGAGAGAGAGAGAGAGAGAGAGAGAGAGAGAGAGAGAGAGAGAGAGAGAGAGAGAGAGAGAGAGAGAGAGAGAGAGAGAAAGAGAGAGAGAGATTCTATCGTATTCCACCTCACTTCGCTCAAAACTGCTGACTCGCACAAACCCAGTTTAGGTGGAAGGCAGCATTCAGTACAGCCACTTTACCAAAGTTCCCCTGAATCCTCCTCCTGCCAGGTGCCCAGGGTAAGAAAAACTCTGTGCTCTCTGTGAAACAGAGACTCTGTCTCCTCAAAGTAACACAGAGAGAAGTACTTTCATCCATTACATTTCATGTTTTCTCTACTCATCTCTCTCTCTCTATGTTTTTTTACTTTTTGTTTATTTGTGGTCCCAGCAGACATCCTCTTCAAGTGGAAGACACCAAACACATGAAATGGAATGAGGTAAAGTGCAGAAAGTGTCATTAGGAGTCAGGGGAAGACTTTAATCATCACACACAAAGGGGAACCGACACTGAGGGGGCCATTCCAAACAAGGCTGTTGTTATTCGGTCCAGGCGTACACCCCCCCCCCACCCTCCATCACCTCCCCCACCCTTTGTACACACACACGCGCGCACACACATGCACACACACACACACACACACACACACAGAGGCAACTGAATCGGAGTTGAAGAACCACAGCACTATTTCTAAATATATTGTTACAGTGATTACGTTATTGATATAATACAAGCTTTTAAAAACAGTGTGTTGAGTAACTTCAGGTCATCCTGTAAATCATGGGTTATGTGCAATAATGAATAGTTTAACCTGCTAAATCTTGTAATGGTTGTTTCCTCAGACAATTGTATGGGTTGTTTTTGGGCTGAGTAAATACACCCATGAAGAAATTCAATATGGCACCTGAGTGTTGCTTGCTATTGAGTTGGTTTCCTGCGATGCCTCTTTTCTCCTGAGTGTTTCAGGGAAGCAAACTGCATTCAGAGATAAAATCCATACCGAGGTAATGGGAACATCTCCTATGCAGGCAGAAAGGATGAGAAGAAGAATAAGAAAAAGTTGAAGCACAGAGAGTGTTTTTGTTTGTGGAGAGGTTCAGTTTTAGATTTTAGATTCAACTTCATTGTCAGATCAGTGGAGGCCGGCTAGATGCTGGCTGTTGACTAACAATATCTCTGGCCTCAGCCCTCGGCAGGGCATACTACTGTGCAATACGTAATGACTGTTAAGCATAGCTGGGCACCGTGATGTCATTGGTCAAGGTCCCTGTGCTGAGAGATTGTTGGGGGACGCTAAGACTAGTAATAGAGGGAATCATTAATCATGACAGCAATGAAATTAGATGTCTTCTTTTCTTTTTTCTATTCCTTTCTTTCTGTCACCTGCTGTCCCTCCTCTATCTCTGTCTCTCTCTTTTCTCTCTTTCTCTGTCCTCTCTTTCCCTCTCTTTCTCTCACAGCTCCCTCAACTGTCTGCAAACTGCTTCTACAATGAGCCTGAGGATCTGTTTCTTCCCGTTTCGAAACTTTTCAGCCAGCTACAATAAATCATTGTCAATATAGAAACTAATAAACGTAAATGCCTGGAATTTACCTTTGTCTGTCTGGAATTTAGATTCAGGTCCCAAAGCAAAATGCAGCCACAAATTAACTAGAAAGTGTTTTGGTGCTTAGCATAGGTAACAGCTGAACCATTGACATGATCTGCTACAATGTGGGCCACAAGACAATATAGAGAAAACATGAAAGAGAATCCGTTCTCTTAGGATGGAATGACATACTAGATCAGAAATACAATTCATGATGTAGTGAGAAAAGTGTTTTAAAGAACTATTTAACCCTTTTTTATGGGTACTGTCACTAACCCGGCTCGGAGTGGTCTCCTCTCTCTCCCGGCGTCCTCTTAAAGGGGAGGAAACCACCGGGCCCCAGGTGTAGCCACTTAACGGCTGAGGAGGCCGTCACAGTACCATATTTTACATTTCAAGTTTGATACTGTAGGCATAGTGAGTCATTCTTCTTCTTCCCTGGTTGCTTGTCTGACAAGGACAACATTCCCTCTCCAAGAGTCATAGTCTTAGTGAATCCTACTTGAATCATATCAAATAAACAGCATCTCAACATATGGGAATACACAGCATCTGTCAACGCATTGAGACACGCAGAAGTAGGTTTAGTGTCAGGCTGCCAGGCTGACTAGAATACATATCTTACATCTCCCGCCTATCAGAAACCATATGCCTCCTCAAAAATGTTACATCCATATACATACTGTATACAATACATTTGAAGTGTGCAGGCAGCAACAGGAAAATGACATGGAACACTTTCTATCAGTGTATGACAGTCTCCCTCCCAGTTCCTCACCTCTTCACACAAATTATTCTGACACCAACGAATGTGTGCTGAATTTGCCTCATGAAGAGGAGAGGAATATATACAGCATGCAAGAGGAGCTTCATAAAGACAGGAAGGCAAGACGATAAAAAACAAATCTGATTTGATTGCAGTGGTAAATAATGGGCTGTGCTTTATACAGAATACTATAGTGCCTACCGCACATAACAATGTCACCATGAGGAGGTAAGATAAATGACTGACAAGCAGTCAAAACACACACACACACACACATACACACTCACTGACTCTCACATGAAGGTGACTCACTAGCTGGGACAATTATTGGGCACACACTTTCAGATATCCAGGGTCACTTGACCAGAGGGAACTCATGCTGTGAAAGCCTGCACACTGAGGAGGATTCAAGTTTGATTTCTAAAGAAAATACACTTCAGTGTAAAATAAAAAAAAGAAGCATAACATTGCAGGGTGTGAAGGAGTGTCAATGAATGATATCAAAGTAGAACAGTAGAATAGGAACAGAGAAGCAGAGTAGGGCCTGGTTTCAGTCGTGGAGTCATACATTGCCACTTGGGAAGAACTGTCAGAGTCACTGTTCAAAGCAGAAGGTAGTTTATGGTGTCAGTATTATGAATGACAAATTATGACGAAACTGGACCAGAACCCTAACCAAAACCCTAACTTACTAGCATCAGTTTTTGATGCATTAGGTTGCCCTAACCCAGTCCCAAACCCCAAGATGCATATTCATGACTCGTCTTCCTGTTTATTTGTTGTTTATTTGTTGACAAGATGTGTTTACTGTACAGTGTTTGCAAAGAGAAACAGTGTTTGATCAGAAATTCTATGGCTGAACACAAGTATTTTCCATGGTCTCACTTAAGATGCACGACCATCTGATTGTACTTCCATACATTTTACTTCAGTAAAATCACTTAGTGCTGGTGTAACACTGGTTATGTAACACTGTTCCTGCCTTGCTCTACAGTCAATACTGTCAGAGATATTCATGATGTGCAGTGGTGTAAAGTGTAATGTAATTCTTCTAGTGCTGAACATAGAACATCTCTCTACCCACGTCTTCAGTCCCACACTGAAGAAACTCTAAAATGTGAGTTGCTATAATTGCTCTACTGTCTTTCCTTGTTTTTTCTTTTTCTTTTCCCTCTCTCTCAAGCCTCACAACAGAAGCCCTCTGTCCACATAGTCTGCCTTCATAATCGTATTCATACTTGCTGCTCTGACAGAAATAAGTTTGCAAGTCAGTTTTATAATCCTTGGAGAGGTGGCCTACTCTCTGCTTGCACTTAAACGGAGGTACTCCAATAAAGTACTCCCTGCTTACACATGACAGAGGCCACGATCTGTAATTTCCCCGTTTGATCCCCCACAATCCTTTGTCACTGACATAGACATGAAAGACGCAATTCTTTTTTTATGATCAAAGTTGACTTTTTTCAGGAAACCCTCACTGCAAGGATGAAAGGCCATCTGTTGATTTCTGAGGTTGAAATAGTTGTTGGTTGGAAAAAATACTACTATTATTTTATTCATTAAAAGCATTTGATTACAAGTCATTACAAGTTATGAGGGTATCCATCTGCTTGCCTGCCTGAATGTGAGATATGTCTGTCAGTATATTAATATGCTCACATGCCCTCTTAAATTGATTAATCTGGTTTAATTGCACCCTACTTCCCTGTGGCAATGTCACCCCAGTGAAAATGACTCTGGACCGTTAGTTAGGTCTGGAGTTACTTTTTTTTATTTTATTTTTTTTATTGAACCTTTATTTACCCAGGCAAGATACTTATTAATATGTCTTTGTTCATGCTGTGGGGGATTTGAGTATTTTCTTGACAGATGACAGCTTTGATAGGACAGTGTGAGTCTCTGGACCCCAACATAAGCGGTACATTTATTAGAGTTACTGTCTGGAGCATTGTAGTGAGAGATGAGATGGATCATGGTAAACAACATTTGTTTGCTGTGGAGGAAAAAGTGTTTGTTGGTTCCGTTTTGGTGTCCTCAATAAACCTTCACCTCCTTCACTGCATCCCTCTTTTCACAGAGTGTGTTCCAGATCTCTAACTCTGTCTGCATCGTTTTTCCGCTTGGGAATACACAGGGCCTCATTTGTAAAGGAGCATTGTCATTTCCAATGCAGTCGACTATAAAATGTATTTAAAATAAACATCCCATTTCACTACTCATCACCTAATTAGTCCTACAACATTTCTGTGATTTTATATTACAGTAAAAATGGAAAAGCATGTTTCTCCAGCATACTAAAGCAACTTTTTTTCCTCATAAACTTTGAGATGTTCACAGCAGATCCACCAGTGCAGTGAAATCAGTCTGTTTCAGTTTACTGGAGCACATCAGACTGATCTGTCTTCATTGCCCTTTCTCCAGATCACTCACTTTAATCCTTCTAATGTCCTCTATTAGTCTTATAGATCTGACCTAAACTATACCTGTGGTCAGTATGTTTTTGGTTTTGTGCAAAAACACTGTGCTCAAAGTACCGCTGCCAAATTGTGTCTATCCTATATCAGTTAATCCTTTGCTTAGCTTGCTAAAGTTGCCTGTGATTTGAATGACTCTACTCCTCAAGATTGGTGGTTTTGTCTCCAGCACCAGTCACAGTAATGTTTTTTTCATCATTACCCTTTAGAGATATGTGTCATATTCAATTTCATATTTTTCACATGGTTTGTTTTTAAACTCCAGTCCTGAAGTGTTTTGAATGAGATATGTCTATGGGCGTCATACAATCAACCCCAGCTTGATCTCAATTAAAAAGTCATAGATGACTGGGATTCAACTGTAACGATACACCCAGAGCTGCAGCAAGTGGATGGATTTAAATTTAATAAACCCTTTCTTTGAAGCAAGTTCTGGCTCATCTGGTGGTTATTAGGATTTCCTGCAGGGCATATATATTCTTATTGCTGTTCAGCAGCTTCATGCTTTAGGATTCAGAGGAAATTTCAGGCCAGGAAATAGCATAGAGCATAGGTTTAAATAGGAGTACACAGTATAAGATCCCCAACTAAAGGGTGTCTGGTAACCAGTCTGTCACACTCCAGTTAGTGATTGGACTGGAGTTGAATTTCTGCCAACCCTGTGACAGATGTGAAAAGGCTGCCATGTGACAAGCATGAAAGACCTCTCTCCCATCTCTAGATACCCACGCATCTTACCGTTGTCACAGGCATGCTTAAACCGCCTTGCCCCTATACAATGTTGCGTGGTGTATACATTTTATTTTACGTTTATCCAAATTGAGTCTGTCTTTCTCAGCTTGCTGGTTGACACCATAAACGGGGCAGAATGAAAGTATGAAAGGACAGCTGACTGCTTTAGGCCTTGTCTACAACTTCTCCCTTCAGGGAGAGGATTGTGTATATATGCTAATATGCATGTGACCTGAGGGGAATTAACCTGCAGCATTCCTTATTCAGCAACACTGGTTCGCAGTGATGCAAAAACACTAAAGAATTCTGACATATCTCTGAAGTGAGAAGCTATGGTGCTTGAGAGATAATCCATTTGTCTCCATTTCATGGTAATCTGCAAAGCGACGGTGGAACGGTGCGATTACTGCTAGTGAAAAAAAGAACACTGTGCATGAAAGAACATAGACACGTTAGCTTCTGATTCACAGTCCCCCAGAATGAATGAGGAAGGATGAGGCGACTTTTAATTTCAATATACAGTTTCATCTTGCAATTGTGTTTGGAGTCACTTATCAACAGGAGAAATACCATCTAATCTGTCTTGGGGTTGGCAGGCACTGAGGCAGTATGGTGAAACTTTCACTCTCTCAACTCAGCCCTGATTGCCTCAAATACATTCCAGGCTAGTACAGCTGCATCCCAGTGTGCCAGGCCTGTAATTGGCAATGTATTGAAGTGCACTCATCAAAGGAATCAATTAAGTTTGTCCCACCAACCATATCCCAATCATTCTCTTCTTTGATAAAAAATAGGCTTGATGATTTATAGTAAGAGATGAATGTGACTGATGGCCTTGAAAATTGACCCCCCTCCATCTCTGATGAGGGAAAAGTATGAATGCAAACGCAGGGTGTAGAACACACATTATCACGGAGGGAACCGAGAGCCTCAAGGCGGGGTAAGAGGAAGGAAAACCAATGAACCTAAGCGATGGAAACATCCTTGACGGTAAAGGAATAATCTCTCCCGATTGTTATGCTCAAAAGGATCCTGTCGGCAGTTTGGATTCAATAGTCGTGTGTTTACTTCCTGCGTGACACCGTTTCCTAGCTTTTCTTCAAATTTGTCAAGACAATCTTTTTCTTTGATTCTTTCTCTTCACTCCACACAAATGTACACACATCTGAAAGTGTATTGTGCTGTACTGCACAGAAATATAATCACATGCTCACAGACAAACACACAAGTACACACACACACCCTTTTAAGTACCCTCCCTCTCCCCACCTAAAGACACACAAACTCCACCACACCCACACACACTATACTTTCAAAATCTATTTGCAGTAATAAAAAATAATAAAGACCATATGTTGTGGGATGATGGGCATCCAACACTTCATTTCTGACACTGCCATCACTCTCTCTCTGTTCCCTCCCAGCATGCATTTCTCCATACTGCACTCATTTCTCACCCTCAGCATGTGGTAGCTTGTCAGCAGCATGCATGGTGAGCCAGGGAGACCGGCTCTTGGTTCCACCAAGAAGTGAGCATCTCAGCATGGGTGCCTTCGCCTCCAGCCCATAATTACAAATTGAGGAGGGAAAACCTAGGTGGAGGAGGAAACCTCTGGGAATGATGAATCAACTAGCTCAGAGCGAAGAAACTGCATATATCAGATGTGGGAACGAGGGGGTACCATGTTAGTTTTATTGGCCAGCACTGATAGAGAGACGACTGAACCCCCCCCCCCCACCTCTCCCACCACTTCCTTCATGTTGAGACTTTGTCTTTAAGGGGGAAGGGGGAAGAAGCAATACCATGTACATTAGCAGCATGTATTACACTTCCTGCAAATTTCCCTCTCTCTCGTGCCTTTCTCATTCGTCATGGTCAGCACATGTCAACACACGAATGAAAACCATCCATTTCATCCTTCTGTGTTGCAAATAAGGGTACTCCTTGTGTTTCTTTCAGGTTGGAATGCAGTTCTCTGTCCCTGTTCCTATCGGGGTAGAGCAGGCACGCTTTCATCTCCCCTCTGGATTCAATCTGGCACCGGATCACATTCTGGGGATCAAACCTCCACAGGAGCTCTGTGAGTGAAGGAAGAGTCTGACTCCAATATACTACACACTCTACCTGTCTTCCATGTTCCACAATGTGATTGGTCCTGTGAGTGTGTGCAGGTCTGTGTGTGTGTAAGACTACGTGTGTGTGTTTGTGTCGAGTACACCGTTCATGTGTAGACCGGTGTAGGTGAAAAAAAGATGAGGATCGAACTTCAATTGGAAATTGCAACGAGGCCGTGGAGCTGGAGGAAGGAGAGGAGAGACAGGAGGAAAAGCATGAAGCAGTCAACAATCCTGTCAGGCACCATGAAGTTCTAGCCCAGCATTGTAGCTGGCAGCGGGTAGTTGACTGGGAAACAACCAGGATTAGGGCTGAGACAGATGTGGCAGTGACTTTGAGAGCTGGGATTGTAGGCTGTCGGCGTCTCAAAGGGCAGGCCAGGCAGTAAAGTGAGGTGGAGAGAGGCAGGCAGAGGAGGCTGGGGGAGAAAAGGGGAGGCTGGGGGAGGCAGGGGAGGTTGCAGAGGCTGTGGGAGGCAGGGGAGGCTGGGGTAGTGTAGTGTACCTCCGGGGTATGTTGTCCTGCTGACTCCACTATGTGACTTGCTCCACTTGTCCGTTTAATAGAGGTGTCACCTCACTGGCAGCCTGTCATACACAATGCCTGGGGCAGCAAGGGAGGATGCTAAAGGATGTAGAAGGGTGGAAATGAGATAAGGTATGACACACATTTACTCACACTCAAACAAACACACATATGAACACATTCACAAGCCTTGAAGGAAAGATACAATGCAAATGTTACAGTACGTATAGAGGTCTGAGGCTTTTAGGATTTGATCACATAATGGAACCTTTTCCAGAGGCTTCTTTTATTGTATGTTACATATGTTACATATGTATATGTTACATATGTTCCATGGTTCTATATACCATAGCATTAAAGGGTGGCTTTACTTGACGTGATAAGCGAAAAATGATGGAGTTGATGGAGTTCCCCTGCCACCAGAACACATCAAAGTGAAAGACAACTATGATAAAGCATCATATCTGCCTCTTCCTCGCCACCTCTATCTGACAGGAGTTTGGAGAGAACCGTACACAGAAAGAGCTTTCTGTAGCTCCTCTGAAAGCATCCATCACTCAGTCTGTCCAGGACTTCCTCCTCCTTCTCCTCCTTCTCCTCCATCCATAACTCTTTTATTATTCATGCTTTTCTGCTTTGTTCCTGACAAGAAAAGGTTTTCCATCCTTTTTCGATGAAAGATAGTCAGGCACGAAAGTTGTGAATGTTCCTCTTCTTTTATCAGTGTGACTGCCAGGAGAGGGCTTCTAGGATTCAGAGGGAGTTTTCTATTTCATCGGCACGTCATTCAGCGGTATTTCCCTGGCCTCTACAGACTCTCTCTCTCTCTCTCTCTCTCTCTCCACCTCTTTCTGTTCCTCTCTTCCTTTCTCTCTGTATTTCTGTCTCTGTCTTTCGCTCTCTATCTATCTTATCTCTCTCTTTCTTTCGAAATTTACTTTTATTTTGGGTGAAAACTGTTGGGACAGTTTTATTCACACTCTGAACAACCACATTAAAAGTTATGAAGGAAATAGAAAAAAGTACAGATTGCCAAGACTAAAACTGCTAAGTTGTTGTTTTGAAGCGGTTAACACATGCAAAACAGGATGAGACAAGCTGCAATGATAATAACCTCTTAATGATGATGACCTTGGTAATGGTGATGAGAATGATCATGATGTCTCAATCTTCCCCGTAAGCCCCCTCATCTGAAGCCTCTGCATCGCAGCCCCCAGCATCCACAGCCCCCCAGCATGGAACACTCTGGCCCCCAGCCCCCCAGCATGGAACACTCTGGCCCCCAGCCCCCCAGCATGGAACACTCTGGCCCACAGCCCCCCAGCGTTTAACACTCTGGCCCACAGCCCCCCAGCGTGGAACACTCTGGCCCCCAGCCCCCCAGCGTGGAACACTCTGGCCCCCAGCCCCCCAGCATGGAACACTCTGGCCCACAGCCCCCCAGCGTTTAACACTCTGGCCCTCAGCCCCCCAGCGTGGAACACTCTGGCCCACAGCCCCCCAGCGTGGAACACTCTGGCCCACAGCCCCCCAGCGTGGAACACTCTGGCCCCCAGCCCCCCAGCATGGAACCCACCTGCCTCCTCACTGCTCTTCCTTGTGAGCACATTCAGACCACGGAGTGTTGGAGCCATTTTGTCATTTAAGTTTCCAAATCTATTTGAATTATTAATGTTGATAAATTCAAGTTAAGTTAATGAAAAATTCGAATTATGGTTTAAAATTATGTGAAGGTGAATACTGTGATTGCCATGTTCTGTCTGGTAAACTGTCTGGCTGTGATTGAATGATTGAAACACGTCTAATTGACATGTGATATAGGGCCGTGCCAGCGCCGAGCCCGGTAGAACGGAAATGGCAACAAAAAAAAAATAACCACGTTAATGCGATGGAGAGCCTTTGTTTGAGATAACCAAAAGACAAATAAAACACTCTATAATTGAAGACACGCGTTGTCCGGATTATTCCGCTCTCAGAAATGGCCGCTGAAAAGCTGCCCCTACAGAGAGAGTGACTCCAGTGGCCTGTGGCTTGCTGTAGGTAGACACGTAGACAGGCAGGCACACAACTTACTGTCCAAGCTGTTAGGAGACAAACAGGACCATGCAGGCAGACATACAACTTCATTAATAGGCTTTTTTGTCTGCATATTTTGGCTCGGGGGGAATTTAGTCATGCAGTTAGTTTGTTGTGCGTTCGGTGACGTGGTGCCATGTTGATGAAGCCATTTTGTGTTCCAGAAACTGGTTGCACAGATTATGGTGAGTACAAAGGAGGTTGTGTGCGTGGAGAATGATGTTACGTTGATGTCTGTGTTTTCCTCGTCACACAGCAGTCATCTAACTGAGTCAGTGTGTACGAGCCATTAAGCATCTCACTCAAACTTACAGCTATGTCATAAACTGTGCAGAACATAACACTGATACTCTATAATAATTGTATGAGCTGTTTTTGAGGAATGGTGAGGAGTCGGACAGTGAAACATAGCATGTTATTTTGTAGCCTCACAGAGCCAAGGACGAGTCCATGACCACTATTTTTCTGTCTTTAGACAGTGGTTTAAATACATGAGACATATAGACAAGGGGGCTAACTATGGCTAAAATACCATTTGACACTTGTGCCCCCTGACTGCAAAAAGTCTGACTATCGTGATGCTCTCCAGCTCATCCCTGTCATTCCAAAGACTGCTGACATAGCTTTTAGTGGGCGGGCGCCAGGGGCCTGACAGTGCTGGTGCCAAGTAATGAGGTCTTCGGGAGTCACTCACTGGAAGAATAATCTACAGTTGATCAATGCTCCAGGACCGCAGCTCTCATCGATCACTTTGCCTTGCTCTTCTCCCTCCTGGCCTACCTCCTCCACGCTCTCTCACAGACTCAATTTCAGAAATACACAGGATTTGTGCACACCTACACACTTAGCGTACATACTCTCACACACATACTGGCACATACTCACACACGTACGCATAAACACTGGCTGAAGTGATCTGAGGTGCTGATGTATTGACATCTACTCTATACATCTGTCTATTTCTTCCTTCCCCTTTTTATTCAACCTTCAACTTCCTCAGTCTCATTCTCACACCCTTTCTATCAGTCTCTCTCTCTCCTCTCTGCCCCCGGTTGCTCTCTCTCTCATTCTCTCCCCACCCCCACACCCTCGACAGACTGCCTGTTTTCATATGTGGCTCCAGTCTAGCTCTGTCAAAGAAAAGATTGAGTTTGATTGAGTTTGATGTGGCTCTTAAGCAGAGTTTGAACTACGGGTCTCAGAAAGCGTTCTGCAAACAGGTCTCGGTGGAAGCCAACCAGGACAGTGCCTCATGGGCATACTTAATGTGCTTGAATAATGGAAGCTGATGATTGCACGCCTGTCTGTGAGTTATTAGGCGACTTTGCGCATTAAGCAGGGTCAGAACCTGTTCTACATGGGGAAAGAAATCAAACAAAGCAATTTTAGACTCAGGTATGAGAAACCTGGGATTGCTTCTCTTTTAATGTGTTTGTAAGAAGACTATAGACAAACAAAAGCAGCCTCAATCTCCCCATTTGATTAGAATGTGATGAATTGTAAAGTTAGCTGGAGGGTACTGAATGCTCCCTTCTGTGTTGTCATTAGCAGCGTATCAATACCTGCCTCACCGAGGGATGGGGATTGCGTCCAGACATCCATCTCAGGGAGGAAGTGAAGCATTGAAAAGTAGTATTTTTCCCCACATAAGGTTACTGTCTATGTTCTTTTTGATTGGAGAAGTGACAAATAGTGCTTGTTCGACAACTGATGTGCATGTTAAGCTACCACTGTGACTGCCAGACAAACATTAATAGGGATCGAAATGGCCCGGTGCGTGCGTGGTTGCTCAGGGGAGGGGCTAAGGGGAGGGGCTCTGGGAAGGGGCGCCGTGGAGGGGCTCAGGGGAGGGGCTCATTAAGAGGCTGGGCAGACCCTACACACAATATGAGGTCTAGGAAATGTCTGTCTGTGGAATCATTGTTATAGTAGGGAAGGTGTTTATACTACCAGTGACGTAGGCCGGGGGGGACAGGGAAAATAGGTGTGTGTCTGTGTGTGTGTGTGTGTGTCTGTGTGTGTGTGTGTGGTGTATATGTGTGCATGTTTGTTCGATGGAAGGAGAATTGGACAGCCTTGCAATCAAATCAAGCAGCTGCAAGTCAAATTCAACATTCACTCAATTACACGTTTAGTCAGATAGCCAGAACAGGTTGCAGGGGTGTTGAACTGAATGATAAGTATAAAATACAAGTATGTATGGATGTGTATATGCCTGTGTTTGTGTAGCCTCTCTCCTGCATGCTTTAATATCTTAGTAAATTGATTCATAAACTGGGACACCAAGGGCTTAAACACCCTTGTCAAAACCATTTTCATTAAAAAAAAATATAAGACACAAAACAAGACTTTTAACCCAAACAGTCTGGATGTGAAAGCAACAAGACATGCATAGCTAAGATAGGAAGAAAAAAGAAGAAGTTTGTGTGTGTGTTTGTGTGTGTGTGCACTTGTGTGTGCACTTGTGTGTGCAGACCTTATAATGAGTCTGTATTAGGATTCCGGCGGTGCCATGTGCGGCGCCTCTCCTGAGCCTGCCGTGAAATAGTTCCAGCTGAAATCAATGAGTGGAGCAGAGAGAGAGCAGCCAGAGGAGCGAGGTGGGGGAAGGAGGAGGAGAGAGAGGGGGATGGAGAGAGGGAGAGGCGTGGAGGAGAGTGTTGTAGGCAGTGGGCGAAGAGAGAGAGGGGGGGGGAGGGAGAGGAGGGAAGGAGAGAAAGGGGACGAGGAGAGAGAGCGGTAGGAGCCGAAATAGAGGATGCTAAGAGAGAGAGAGAGAGAGTGAGGCAGAGAAGGAGAGACAAGGAGCAGAGGTATGCGGTGAGGCAGGAAAAAGGAGAGGGGAAGGAGAGAGAGAAAGACAGGCAGAGATAAAAATAGGAGAGACAGGAGGTGAAGCAGAAAGGAGCAAGAATAGGGTGAGGCGGGGGGATTCAAGAAGGGAGGCGGCTGCAAGGAAGGGGGAGGAGAGGGAGAAGGTAGAGTGGAGAGGCAGGGAGACAGAACCATCATGTTTACAGGACTCGGCTCATCCTGTAGAATTATTCATGGACCTGGCCGTGATTAGACACACCCTGGATGATGCTACAGGAGAGGTATTAGCCCTGCACCAGGGCGTAGAACAGAGGGTGTGAAATTACAATTCAGGGATGACAAACCTCACAGTTTAATCCTATTCCTTTCCTCCATCAGTCCTTCAGTCTTTTCTTCCTTCCATCTCTCAGTGTGGCATTGTACTGTACTGTACCTTGCCTAGCTAGCTGGCAGTCTGGCTTCCAACTGACTCTCATATATGTTCTGAAAGCTACACAGAAGTAATTAACAGGCAACTGTTTCAATAAAGCGTTGGTATATTGTCATGGGAGGGTAAAGCACTTTACTATACCAATCACCACCTCAGGCAAATATTATTAGATTTTGTATCAAATTAATCTCCACTAATATATGTTTATATAGTATATTTTGTGGGAATTAGTGATTCAATTACAGTCTAGACACATACATAACAATGTATTATGTGAGTAATTTAGAATCCCTGATAATTTGCTGATATATTAAAATGTATTGTATAAATTGCTCTCACTGACAAGGCTCACAAAAACACATTAGCTTGATTTAAGAAGATCAATGAAAGCAGAGAACAAAAGTTGCGTTTGCCTCTTTAATTACATTAACATACATTATATCATTTTATCCAAAGCGACATACTGATAGTCATGCAGTTCCAGTGGAGACATACATTTAGTCATTTAGCAGACGCTCTTATCCAGAGCGACTTACAGTGAGTACAGGGACATTCCCCCGAGGCAAGTAGGGTGAAGTGCCTTGCCCAAGGACACAACGTCATTTTGCACAGCCGGGAATCGAACCAGCAACATTCTGATTACTAGCCCGATTCCCTAACCGCCCACTTGACTCCCCCTCCTACATACAAATATTGCATGTAGACAGTACAGCAGAAAATCAAGGATAAAGATGACGAATAGCTAGGTCTACTCCTAATTTAGCTCCTGAATGAAAGATCACAGTCGTAGGGGTCAAGGTGTTTAAAAAAAAAGAGATAGTTGAAACAAGAGCCACCAGAATTATGGCAACATGCAAAGACAGTCAGTCAATGCTCCACTTGATCTCATGACATGAGTAAATGTGACCTTGCCTGAGGGGGAAACTGTGTGTGTCCATAAGTGCATGCTTGCAAGTCTGTGTGTGTGTGTTTTCCTGCATAGAGGAGGTGGGTGTGTAAAGGCAGTTATCTCTGGTTACACACACTGCCCTCCAGTCCTGAACACACTCCCACCAACACATCACAGACAGAAGCTCTCCTTCTCTCTGTGGTACAGCCTGTACTCTACCTCTGCATGCCGACTCCTGGATCGGTCAGTTCTCATTCCTGGACCTTCACTGCTCTCTCAGCCCTCCTTTCCAGCCTGTCACTGTGACACAGTCATATCTTCATTTCTACGGTCTGTGCATCTTTTAATTTATAACGGGCCGACAGCGTTCTAGATTTGTACAGTACACAACTTGAAACCAAAGTTGATTAATTCAGTCCATTCACTCAAGTGATGAAGCGACTCAAAGGTTCTGAGTTCAACCCTAAATTATGAGTTTGCAAGTTTAGCCCACACGTTTGAATCTAAACCTGACTGATATGTTTCTGTAATCTTTGCTGGTTGTCAGTTTGCTACTTTATCAGAAAACGTTGCCTCCTGGTCCTCAATATGACTCAACCACAGCAGTCCTTATCCGTTCATGTGACATGATTAGTCTCAACAACACATGAGAAAGTAACCAGAGATATGGAAAGCTGTTAGAGAATTTGTGTTTCTAACGGAATTAAGTGCTGATACCACCTGAAACCATGATTTAAACACCAGCCATACCATTAGTAAGCTTATAAGTGCGAGAGCATATTTGTCAGGTCTTTTTAAATATGGTGTCAGAAATATGTATTTATGTGACAGTTGGTCTTTTCTCAATACTGGCCTGTCAGATTATCCAGAATTCTAACTAATCCAAATCACAGCCGATCTGAAGGATTTTGAGCAGTGTAAATTGTATTAATTCTTGGACGCTTTGTCTCATAGAGGCTGTGCTCTGTGAGGGGATTCCCATCTAAGTGGATCTATTCTGGGCTTTGAATGCAAGAGTCAGCGCCTTAAAAACCTTGTGACACATTTTCTTAATCCTAAAACTAAACAATCCTTGGAAAATATGATCTGAGGGCCTGTGTGTGATGTCACACGTGTGAGGCTGCTCTCTCCAGAGCCTCTGGATATCCCATTCCCCCGACAGCCAGCGCAGAATCGCTCTGCAGTTTCCTTAACCAGGACAGACACGCAGAGCACCGGAGGGTGACAGCATCATTCACATGAGCGATCGATTTGGCAAATATTAAGAGAGAGAGCTATTATTCTGCGGCGTTCGCGTTCATAAGCACTGATCAATTCCAGTGTTGATTCTGTGGTAATGGATTAAGGTTGTGAAATCTTCATTTAAAAGATGATTCATGCACTCCCTCCGCTCTCCCTTCTCAACCCCCAAGGGAAGGCTGACCGTGGACTAGTGTGTGAATACCCATCAGAATACCCAATCGTGAATTTGTAAACCAAACATGGGGATATTGATGGAATAGTGAACATAACTAAGAGAATATAATTACATTGTTAGGTTGTGATGTAATAAGTGGATTGAGTTTCAGGCAGGTCAGCATTACCCCACTTAACAGCACAGGAAAACAACCATTAGGAAAAAGGACAACTGAGAGCCTGATGAGATTGCTTTACAGAAAAGCTTGGGAGCTTGGATGTGCATCACACTATAATGAACGAGATTGTGATTCTCCAGGCAGTGTGGTGTTGGAGGTTAAATGACTCTCACCCGAACGGAAGTTGTCTGCATATGTGGAGATTAAGAACATTTGCATTTCTCCATAAAAAAAAAAGACTGAGCCTGCTGCAAGGAGCATAGATAGCAATGCGCACGAGTCAACATGCTGCTCACGAATCTGCGTTTGGCAGTTGTATTTGTTTAAATACAACACCAACACTGCCCTCCCTTCCCCCCACTGCCTGCAGTGAATCAGCTACACTGTTACTTTAACCCTCAGTCTATGTCCCCTAGCTCCTATGTTGCAATCCTCTGCAACTGCATGAAACACCAGACGTTCTCACCCTACCCAGGGAGAGATACTCAGACATCATCCACATGATCAGAAGATTTCTACTCCCGCTGACCATTACTCCACCTAACTGATGTGTTGGAGGGACGTGGAACAGCCACAGAGCGTCGTCTTGGTTTGTCAACGTAGCCACCAACCAGCCCGACGTCTCAACTGAGGCGTGGCGTTCCATCGCCTGTCAGCAGTAGAGACACGGCCCCTCGGATCTCTCTGTCATGTAGAACTGGAGCTCTCCTGTTAGCACGGTGAGCAAGGCTGTGTCATGACCCCACAACACTGGAGAGATGGGAAGACCCTCCAGCCCATGACACAAACTCACACTCGCAGACATGGAGTGCAACGCACACACACAAACACACGTCTTTCATGACATCCAGCTGCTGTAACCGCAAACATGTACACTCACACACAGTCACACACACACACTTCTCCACACACACTGAGGAGGTGTGAGACGTGCTGGAGGACTTGTTAGGGTTGTGCTTCTGGCGCCCCTGGTGTGAAAACAGGGGGAGGAGGAAGCAGAAGAGAAGAAGAGAGAGGGGTATGAAGGAGGAGAAGAAGTCCAAAAGAAAGAGGTTGAACAGGAAGAAAAGGGGAGGGAGAGGAATGTGGGAAGAAGTATAAGTGAAGAAGAGAGAGGAGGGGGTGAGGAAGGAAAGGTGAAGAAAGATTAGATGGAAAGAAAGCATTGGAGAAGAAGGGAGAGGAGGAGGGGACGAAGAAGAGGAGAAGAAGGGAGAGGAGGGGCAGAAGTATAAGAGCAAAACAAAGAAGGTGGAGGAGGAAGTAGAGAAGGAGGGAAAATCTGCATATCTCATGGAACGTGCAGTGCATGCCACAGACTAAAAGTATGATTTTTGTCCATCCGGGATGCTTTGTGGGGGGGTGTGTAGAAGTTTGGGGGGGGTTGTCTCCTCTCGCTCGTTTCCAGAAAAGGGGGCCTCTGCCGGGGGGGGGGGGGGGGGGGGGGGGGGGGGAGGGGCGGGACAGATCTGTGGCAGGCAGGGCCAACCAGGTGTTCTGGGAGATAGGGCCTCCTTTTCAGAGCAGCCATATGACATGAAGTCTTCATTTCACTGCCGCCTCTGAAGTCACTTTCACTCTTTCTCTTTTCATTCAACATTCTTACTGTTCTCACTCCATTTCTATTTTAGAGTTTTTTTTTTTTACACTTTGTTTCACGCATTTGTCCATACTGAAATCACATTTTACCTTTTAACTTTACCTAGTTAACTTGACAGCAAAATGTGTGGACTAAACTTTGGATCGTTTTTTCATCACTTTCACACAGAATTCATTGAATGACTACATCATTCAAATTCGGTGGTTACGTTTTTTCACTCAAACTTAACCACCACCATCTTTTTTCACATGCATCTCACAAAATCCATATTTTTGCACATGCCGATGTACTCTTTTCTAAACTGTTAACACAACTTAAAAAATCGAACAGTCCTATTAACTGAATTGAGTTAGACAGCAAGGTGCAACATTTGTACTGTCATATCATTTTTGAAAAATCAATATTCGATATTCATTCTATTAGAAAATCTATTCATTAAAATTATATTAATTACGTAAAATGGTTTTTAACAATGTAATTTAATTACAATTATTTAAAACATATTCCTACCCCAGCTGATTCCAATTTTATCTTAAGCCCTAGATAAGTGTTTGTATTTTCCATCTTCACAGACAGAAAAAAGGACATCTTTGTGTGTACTTTAAACATGGATGCAGCCAGACAAAGAGAAGTAGCTGACAAAGGAAGAAGAGTGTCCGGTGATGGATCAGGCAGGCAAAGAGATTCTCAAGTTTTGCAATAGAGGATATGATGTGGAAGAGAACTTGTAGCCAAATGCAGAAGACAAGGTTGATCTATCTGTATTGATCGGAGTAGCACCATTTATTTTAGTTGGAATCACTAGTTTTGTGCATGAACTAGTCCATGTAAATAAATTAAGAAGAGTATGGATATTTGGGCATTTCTGATTCATTTCTGGGACATACAGTACATATTCCATAAACTGAATAGGTGCCATTTTCTTGTAAAATACTGGTATTTGTAAATATAAAAAAATACCTACAGTAAGGCCAAGTGATCTAGTTTACCGGTTGTTTGTGTTTTTTGTTCATTGTGTTAATTTTCCCACCTCGTTCTCCAACAACATACATCAGAACACCTGGCATCCCAACAAACCTTCTCTGCCCCTCCCTCCCCCTCTCTCTCTCTCTCTCTCTCTCTCTCTCTCTCTCTCTCTCTCTCTCTCTCTCTCTCTCTCTCTCTCTCTCTCTCTCTCTCTCTCTCTCTCTCTCTCTCTCTCTGCCTCCCTCTCTCTCTCTCTCTCTCTCTCTCTCTCTCTCTCTCTCTCTCTCTCTCTCTGCCTCCCTCTCTCTCTCTCTCTCTCTCCTCAATCAATCTATCTCTGTTCACTGAGGTGTGCATAGCTGTCCTAGCTGCACTTTCAGGAGAACATCTGAATCTTAATATCCGGAAGGCACACTGATCCTGAGCCAAAGTCTAACAGCCTGTACGCCTGCTATAGAGAATCACAGAGAATAGTTGAACTGTACTGCAGGGAATGAACAAGATAACTTGTTTAATCCGTTAACGCAGAATTGTGTGATTACCCCATAGATCTGAAGGATATGTTTTTGGTGTTATCTCAAATGCTTTAGAGTCCCATATAAAATGTGTGAACTAGATTATGATTATCAGGGTTAGATGTTGTCCTGTACAGAAAGAGACATAATTAGTTCTCTATGCATGCAAGTAATATAGAAGAATGAATAGCCAAAGATTATGCACTCTGCCTTTAACAGTGTGCCTGCTTTACCGACTGAGATAACTACATACACATGCACACGCACATATTTAAACAAACCCACCTTCTCTTTCTCTGTCTCTCTCTCTCTCTCTCTCTCTCATCTCTCTCTCTCTCTCTCTCTCTCTCTCTCTCTCTCTCTCTCTCTCTCTCTCTCTCTCTCTCTCTCTCTCTCTCTCTCTCTCTCTCTCTCTCTCTCTCTCTCTGTCTCTCTCTCTTTCTCTGTCTCTCTCACACTCTCACCCTCTCGATCTCTCTCTCTCTCTCTCTCTCTCTCTCTCTCTGTCTCTCTCTCTTTCTCTGTCTCTCTCACACTCTCACCCTCTCGATCTCTCTCTCTCTCTCTTACACACACACTCATATATACACACAATGATACCCATCAGTCACCTTCACGTTCTTCAGAGTAAGGTCATTACACTTACAGAGGCTAGTAGTCGATTACAAAGTCGAACACGCAACAACACTGGGTGTGTATGTAGTGAAATGTCGAGAGTGCACGGTACCAAGTGCACAGTGTGTTTATTGGAAGTGTTTGAACAGTGGGTGTGCATGTATAATGTAGGTGTGTGCATGTTTACTGCAGGTGTGCGATAAAAAGAATGGGTGTGTGTGTACATGTGTATTGGCAAAGAGGGAGTGTATGTTTTTATCACCCAAACTCTATTCATCCTAACGTGTGTACACAACCAGCATACGCTTTTATGCAAAGCAAAATACAGCAAGGAGATTCAAACCTGCAACCTCTTGATCTGCATTCACACGCTCGCTGAGCTGTCCTGTAAACAGGGAAGTGTTGCCGCTGACTGGTATGAGGTCAGGTAGAGTGGCCCAGCATGGCGCCGGGAGTGAGATCAGAGTGTGGTGACTCTGCTGGTTCCAGGGCTGCGCTCTGCTCCACTGCTCCATGCTCCCTCAGAGGGGAGGAGGAGCTCCGAGTCACACGCCTGCAACTCATCTCTCAGTTGTTCCCCAAAGCCTTTCCTTGGAGAAGAGGCTGGATGCATCAGAGGAAGTGTGGATGTGTTGTCTGTTCTGTAGGATACTATGAAAGTGTACATGACTGGTACACAGACGTTACTGTAATTACAATAGCCTGTCAAGTTTCCATCAGTGAATTTGCTGTTAATTAATATGCACATATTCTCTATGATCTGCCTGGAAGTCAACCCCATTTGACTGAAAATTCATTTTATCTATTGCCTGTGGAGACAGCCTCAGCAGAACAGCCTCTGAGGTTTTCCTCATTGGTGCCAATGGACCTGCAGGATGCATTAGTTCCTGTGCATTTCATGTTCTCAGACAATATGGGCTTATCCCCCTGAGAAGTGGGATAAATATATACAGTCAATATGTGTGTGTATGTTGTGTGTACAGTCATGTAACCAGAGGGAAGAACAGAGGAGCAGTATGATATTACTGATTTGACTATTACTGTTTCTGTTCAGAGAAACAAAATAAAAGAAGCGCAGTAGTGCAGATGAGAGGTTGAAGCAGAGTAGCTGCCTTTCCACATTGTTAGCACTCAAACTACAGACAGCAATTGCTTTAAGGGTTTGATCTAAAATGATACAAAGTACGTTGTAGAAATTCTGTTTCTAAGACTGAGAAAAGGAGGTGGGTTAAGTGGGTTGAATTTTTTTTACATTTATTTAGTGCTCCGTGAACAAGATCCTGCATATTTAACACACCCCTTTCTACACACCAAACCGTTTGCTCCACTCCTTTCATTCATACCTCACTGTCTGTCATATATAGAAGTGATTTATTCTTTGACCATTTAGAAATTCTGATGCATGGCTCCTGTGGCCAGTCACAGAGGCAGCATTTTCCATTCTCTTTTTTTAATTCCCAGCTGTCGCTTCAGAGGTGAGTCTGTTATTAGAGGCTCCTCCGTGGCAACCCTGACGATCTTTTGATCATGAAATGACTCCCAGAGCGCCTCACAACGGCCATTTTTGAAAGCATCCCGCAGGCTGCTTAGAAAGCAGAAATCACATCGACCACACTTTGAGATTGATAAGTCTCGGGACACAAGAGTCAGCTTGTTACTGTGTGCCACATTTTAGAGCACCAACGGTAGCCTGTCCCCTTCGATAAGTATACAGTGCTATTTTTTATCAAGGACCAGCAGGCTATGCTGGCTCTAGATTCCATCTTGATGGACACCTCTTATTGGACACTCACGTGCAAAACAGTTTGTCACGGCCGTGGCCCAGTCTGAGTTCCTGGTTTTCCCTGTCCTAGTGTTTTCTGTCTGTCTCCCTGGGTCTGTTCAGGTACTGGTCTTGTCGCTCACTCTCCTTGCTTCCTGCACCTCCTGTCTCTTTCCATTCACCCAGCTGTTGTCCATGTGTGATTACCCTGCCCTGTATATATGTGTGTTGCCCTCATCAGTCCATGTTGTGACTCCCCTGTGTGAGTATACCCTCTTGTTCCTGTTTTTGTTGTATTTTTTTTATAAATAAGTTTTTGTTTTCATGATCCTGCCTACATTTGGTCCCTCCTGCCCTCACACTGTGACACAGTTGAGCTAATCCCAGGGCTAGTTGTAGCTGCCACAGATTTAGGAAAACAATAATTGTTTTCCGCTCCTCATCTCTCTCCACTGGCTACCTATCATGGCCCGTATCAGATTCAAGACCCTGGTATTGACCTTCCGAGCAGTGAACGGGACTGCACCCGTCTACATCAAGCCTCTCCTGCAGCCTTACACCCCCACCCGTCACCTACGGTCTTCTTCAGACAACCGCCTGGTGGTCCCACCGCTCAAGACCGCCCGGTCCCAACACAAGCTCTTCTCCTGTCTGGCCCCCCAGTGGTGGAATCAACTCCCCACCTCCATCAGAGACACTGACTGTCTCTCCACCTTCAAGAAAAGGCTCAAGACGCACTTGTTCCGGGAGTACAACGGTACTTAGGAATGGTTCGCTTGACCCGATGTTAGTTTCTTCAAGGATCACAATGACTCTTGCTTAGAGACTTGTTGCTCTTGTGGATAGTGGTAACTGACTTAAATTTTTGTACTCGCTGTGATATATTGTTTTTATTATTGTTGCTTGCTTTTTCCACAGGTACACTTGCACTTATAGCAGTTGATGTTGTTTAATTGTAACTTGTTTAACTACATGCTCTTATGGTTCTTCCCTTTGGCACTTATTTTGGTTGTTCACAATGTGTGCTTCATGTTTTGGCTACTCGCAATGTTTTGTGGCTATCTCGTTGTTATGATCAGTGACCTATGCACTTTGTAAAGCTCTCTCTTGGAAGTCGCTTTGGATAAAAGCGTCTGCTAAATGAATAAATGTAAATGTAAATGTAAATTGTCCAAGAAAACATGACAATCTCCATGTCAAATATCAGAGGAGATTTGAGACTTGACTGTTCTGTGTCTGAGAAAATGGCCCTAAACTTGACAGCATGAGCACATTTTCCAGGGTATACATATTACAGTAATGTAACATTCAGGCCTAAATACCGGCTTATTGAGTAGGCTGGAAGATAAAATAGATTTTCTTTGATTTCTTTGGGTCCTTCGGCCCACCCATCCCCTTACATTTCCTCCGAGTTAAAACAGAATTCCTGACGCTTGACATTCCTTCAGGGAGGAAAACCTCAGGGTAGTTACATTTATAAAATAAAAAGGGATATCCTTGAATTGAAGGATACTAGACTGAAAAGTGGTGAAATGCAGCTTCCCACAAGTGGGGATTGCTTGTAACGTGTGTCCCTGAAGGCACTTCAACTTTAAAAGCTTCTGAAATGATTACTGGAAGATAATCATTACAGGATCCTTGTAAACAGTGACAATGTCATCACTTGATAAACATATACAGGGGAAAGTGTAGTGATTTCCCCTGGTTTAACAGAATACTTTTGCAAGAATGGAAAAAATACCCATTATTGAAAGGGAATGGTATCTCTTGTTTGATTTGATTTATTTTACTCCAACCAGGTTCTAGGAATTGAAAACTGTAATTTATTCAATGATTCAGTTAAGGTCGTCCATGCGCTGATCTGGCTTATTAGATGAAACCGTTTTCTTCAAATATTTAGAATATTTAGAATAATATCTATTTAGAATTTAGAGTAATTTCTTTACTTCTTGAATCAATCCCTACTTTCAAGATATTTTTCTGATCGTCTTGCATGATTTACTTAGGAAAATCCATAAAATTGAAATTGGATGAGGAAAAATGCACCATATATGCTTTCTTTTCAAGGTATGTTGAGGTAACAGAATCAAATGGTGCATATCCGTATCAGAATTGGTGTGCGTGTGTGTGTGTGGCAGGAGAAGAGGGAAACAGGTAAAAGTCCTAACAGCAGCAGAACATGGTAGCTGGCCTGGAACAATACAATATTGCTTCAATGAGCAGTGTTTCCTGAGCCTCTGAAATAACACATCCAGAAACAAAACAGTCAGCATGATCTTTTCTAATGTTGGAGTCTTGAAAGTCACGGAGGAACATGAACGTGTCTGACTGGAATGGGTTTCTGTCTGTCAAGCACAACACTCACAAACCCAGAGAGGCATTCCTTCAGCCTTTACATAAAATAGGTGCAATAGGTCAAGAGTCTTGTCTGTAGTCCTCGCTCAGAGCTAAGCAGAGCTGACAGGTAACATCCCGCTCCATAGCCTCTTCCCCATCTCTAGTCTTCCTGGCATTCAGTATCAGGAGACAGAGAAAGCAGGCAAGTGGTGTGTGCCATCCTCATCCATGGACGCTGAGTGGATAACGTTTGTTCTTATAGAATTAGCAGTTGTTGTGTGAGCCAGAGATTATGTTTAACTGCGTCAAAGAGCTGTCAGTCATCCTGCCCTGCACGCTCTCTTTATCTCTCGCTCTCTTTCTCTCGCTCTCTCTTTCTCTTTGATTACCCTTTTTTCTCTGTATACATCTTTTTTTTTCTCTCTTTGATTACATCTTTTTCAGTCTCTCGTTTTCTCTTTGATTACCTTTTTCTCTATCAAACTCTCTTTCTTTGATTCTCTCTCTATCAATCTCTCTTTTTCTTCAGCAGAGGACTGGTACTGTACTGGCCATCCTCATCACTATATGCATGCAGACAGAGAGGGAAGGAAAAAAAGAACCATCAAAGTAGAAGAATGAACACTATGATTGGGTGGATGGGAATATATGGATGGATAGTGAAGGATGGAATGGTAGGACCATTTCATTCAGCATGATATTCATGGTATGCTACACAAGGTCCATCCATCCCTCCATCCTTCGTGAGATGACAGTTCTCGTCATTTGAATACGTTTTCTTGAGTTGCCGTCCAATGATCCTCCACTCCCTCTCATCAATCCAGGCCCTTCCACCTTTGCTCTTTTGGGGAAGAAGATGAATAGACCGTGAATTCACCGTGATTGTGCTGATGTAACAAATCACCGTCTCGTTCTGGGTGACCTTAGAGGAAGTCGGAGAAGGCAACACCAAACCAAATCCGTAACGAGGATGCTTCTCCTAGAGCAGAGGGCTTGACTCCTGAGAGGAGCCAGTGAGCAGAAGCACTGATCAGACCTGACATTTGGCTGCCTCCACTGCCTCCCAGAGCAAGGAGCCTCCACGGTGCAAAGGGGGTGGGTGCAGCAGGGGGGAATAAAAGAGCGGGGGGGGGGGGGGGCAGAGAGGAGAGCGATGGGAGGAGATGGAGAGGGACGCAGAGGGACAGAGAGAGGGGTGAAGCATAAGAAAGAAGGAAAGAGAGACTAGGTGGAGGGAAGCGATGGAGAGGGAGAGACGGAGTTTACTGATTAAATGCAGCCAGCTCTGACCTTTTCAGTGTCACTCAGGCAGAAGCGCAGGGTGACAAGCAGGGGACAGAGGGACCAGTGAAGGATCAAAGGATGTGAAAAGTGACACAGTGAGGAAATTCTGGGATAGAAGATGAGGAGATAGAGAGAGGAAGACACTGAGGGAGAGAGAGAGGAAGAGAGGGAGAGCGAGAAAGAGGGTGAGAGGAGGTAGAGGTAGGACAAAAGTCAAAGTCAGCAAAAGCAAGGGAAAGCCATGGAAGGGATAATTGTACAGCATGGGCTGTTCTGTATGTGCACCCTGCAGAAAGATTCAGTCTGATCCATATTGAATGGACAGGAAGGTGAATGGGTATGCAGGTGTCTTCTTGTCCATGTTTAAACATGCAACCAACGTTTAAAACATGTCATCTCAGCCATTTTGCATCATAGTCCATGTACATGATTGATGACATTTTTGGTCTCTTAGAAGATTATAGTAAAATCCTCTGTTTAGGAATACAATCTGGAATCCAAATCCCTTTATCCCCCACGGTCTGCCCTGTGTCAGCAACCCAATGGATGAACCAGCTTGTTATACCAATTAAGACATAAAGAAACTCCACTTCCTCCCATGCTGGAAGGCCAACTTGCTGTCTTCAGTGTTAACCATTAATGGATGCACGTTGAAGTTTTAGATGGATAGAATAGCACACACAACAGTTAAACTGCACCCTGACACTGCATCAATTTTCATTAGCTCCAGGCAATCAATTATAATTGCCATGCACTAATGATGTCAGCTAGCACCTGATGCTAGCCATAAGATACTCCATGAACAGTGGGGGCGAAAGGCTGTTAATAATTTCATAATTATCTTTAGTTTATAATGTGGCTCCTTCCTCCTTAAGGTAGCTCATTATGATGTATAATGATTGTTCTGCATGGCTGAAAATGAAGCTCTGTGGTGTAACTCTCAGACTGTCAGAGACATCTGATGATATTAGTATTATTAATCTAATGCCATCATAATTTAGCTGGTAGACAAACACGCTCTTTGTCACTATACATTGTTGACTTTCAACTAAAGCAAACATTGTACTGATTGACATTAATTGGTGTCGTGTGGAAACATGCAAATTATATTTTGATCTTGATGCATTTTCAAAAGAAATCTATCCTAACATTGCAAAATGAGTCTACAACTACATGATTATAATATAGCTCCACTGCTTGAGTCATGTCTCATGAAATTTTCCCATCTCATTACCAAACTCTTCTCCAGTCTCCAAGCCGGCCTGGAGCTGCCTTCACTGTGTCTGCTATGCTGTCACCCCATCCTTACAAGACCCCTCCTGGGTGAGGGTCAACCACTCACAGAGTAATGATCTACCTCTCATGCATCATAGTGCTGGGCTGGTCCCATCTCATCACTCAGTGCTCATGGCTGCTTAAAAACATGCATTTTACACTTGTCTTCATCCATCTCTCAGAGTAGCGTTGTTTCTCTTCATACAACTCCTGTCATGTGACGAAGTCAAGGGCATCCTTGCTCTTCGTCTCCCCTTGAACTATTGCGTTAACAAACTGGGTCCTCTCTCGTGACAGAACCACAGAGAGGAGGCCACTGTGTCCTTTCTGCCCAGATGTACTTTAGAATATATGGCTTCCTCACCACCCTATTTGAAAATGTTTGAGGTGCGATTGATGTGTCTTACAGTGAAAGATGAAACCAACAGAGAAAGTGTATGGGAATGCACTGAATGAATAATCAAGTGCACCTTAAACTTGCAAGCTGTATTCTGCTAACCACATCTGATTAAATAAATTCACAGATCGAATGTCAACTGAAAGAATTTACTTAGCTGGTGTAAAAATAAAAATAAAAATGTGAATTTCATCAAGGTTAGGATAAGAATAAATTATTCATGATGCAACAAAATGGAAAATATTGTTCCACTAAACAAAAATTGTGTTACGCTTGCTAAGGTACATTTGACAGATATTTCCAAACAACAAAATCCAATATCAGAATTTCTATGCAAATTAAGATTGCCCACAAATCCTTTGAACAAGTTTTTGCACACAAGCGCACACACACATACACACACACTTCTTAACATTGAACAACAGCAACCAATTCCTTGTTTTCCCCCCTATTATCCAGACAATCTGTGTGCTGTCACATTGACCTGTCCCACTAATAGCCTCTGTTTTAACCGCTCACACACAGGCATGGGGCTCTCCTCCTGCCTCGCTAGTGTGTGTGTGTGTGTGTGTGTGTGTGTGTGTGTGTGTGTGTGTGTGTGTGTGTGTGTGTATATGCCTCTCTGTCTGTGTGGTTTGTGTGAGTGTCCGTGGTTTGTGTGTGGGCGTGTGCATGTGGGTGTGTGCGTTCGTGTGTGTGTGTGTGTGTGAGTCCGCCCAGCCTGTCCAATTAAGCCACTGCTTGAGCTTCCTCCTGTCACACGGAGGCTGGACCTGCTTCTCTTCTGACTGCCTTTATGATGGAGAGCATATAGACACCCAAACATAAACTCAATCCATGATCTAGCTCCAAGAAATCCCAACATACTTTAAATAAATACCCAAACATGTACTCTCCAAGACAAACATGCTCAGATCTACACGCCACATCGCCAGCACAGATGGTAAGAGGATGAACAGGCTGGGGATGTGAGATTTGCGTTAAGTTTCAAAAAAGTTTGTAGAGTTGGACGTGAAGGCTGGGTGGGAGGGTGGAGGCTGGCTATGAACGTGAGGGCTTGGTAACAAGTTCTCTCAGCCATGGCAACAAAATAAGGAGTAGTTAAGGGGAAATTACAGACCGCAGAGCACAACATCTCTGGATCACAATTAGCTGAAAAAAATCATTTGACATCACCTCCACTTTGGCTCGGTTGTTTCCCTGTGAGTGGAAGTGTGTGTGACAGGGCTGGTGTGAGGTGCGTGCCTGGCGTGGGCTGGCATCAGGGGCTTGGAATTCTGCTCAGTACTAGCATCCACATCGATTCTACTTACACTCCCCCTCTTCGCTCTACTTTGACACAAAGACACACACACACATAAACACATGCAAACAGTCAAACATTTCACACACACAAACACACACACACACACTACAGTGTTGTACTATGCACCAGCCATCAGATGTGTCTTTTAGGCTCCATGTGCCTGGAACAGATTGCATTCCAACAGTGACTATTAGCAATATCAACTGCTGAGCAATTACAATCCCACTGGTGTGTAGAGCTGTGTAATGTAGCTTTGCACCAATCCCTCTAATACGCATACTTGACTAATCTATATTCCTCTCTAAGGAGAGAGGATGAAAGAAGGGAGGGAGAGGAAGGAGAGGGGAAAGGGATGGGGAACTGTTTTTAATTTAGTCAATTTAGCTTGTACATGTCTTGCAGTCAGATGACTGCAAGGCTGTGGAACAGCAGGGCTAAAAGCGAGACGTTTAATTTGGGAAGATCTCATTCGAAAGACGTTAATGAGGTCTGTTTTGAAGCAAAACTGATGCTGGCGAGGCAAAATGATGTTGAGGGAGGGAGAGAATAATTGTAATAGAAATTGGGTGGGTGTTTGAGTTGCAAGCATTCTGTCATTTAAGCAGATCTTGCCTTGTTCTATTCTAGAACATGTTTTTGGTCCGTTGATGGCTTCACTATCAATGACAAGGATCATTTTGGTTTACCCAATTTATTCTTTTGCCTTAGTGTTGCAGGGGATTGAAAATCTCTTGTAGTGACTTCTGAATGATTTGTAGGCATCAGGGTAAAAGCAGCCATCAGGAAAGCAGAGATGAGTAGCAAAGCTGATTTACCCAGAGAGAGGGTTCAGTGTGTTCAGCCAGATAGACCTTTCCCCTCTGACAAGATTGAACAAGGGACAACTGCACTGTTAAGTAAAGGCCAGAGAGAGAAATGGGTAGAAGGATGTTGAGCAAGAGACAGAGAGAGGTGGAGAGAGAGATAAATGGAAAAGTTGTGAGAGAATGGCACTGATTGCCCATTAACACAACCGCTGTAGCCTGAAGCTTTTCAGTGAAGACTGGTAAGAGAAAGGAAGAGAGAGAAGTGTCAGAGAAGGGGAGAAAGTGGAAGTAAGAGAGACACAGACAGAAAAGAAAATGCATGAAGAAAACCAAGGGACTTGCTTCCATCCGGTATGTTCTGGGGCGAGTACATTGTTTTACCTGGCGTGTTGCAGTGAGCTCGTGTTTACTGCACTTTCCTGGAAAGTGGTGTGGAGCAGGTGGCAGGAAGGGGACCATGGACACACGGACACTGCAGGCCTGCTGCTCTCTGGGCTCCGTGTTCCTGTAATGATCAGCATCAGCTGGAGAAGTCTCAGCTGGTGGAGAGGAGGAACCAGGCAGAGATCAGAGGTTTCATGTTTTCATCACAGCGACATCAATGCTACCTAGTCTTCCAGCGGGTCATCTCGAGGTAAACCCTGTGCTTTTCTGCACTGCAGACACCCACCCTGTCATCCAGTCGTTTACCAAGAAGGGGACAAAGGAAGGATTGCTTTTTTGGAGAGGTCTGACAGGCCTCATACTGTCACCCTGAGGGAGTGATCTCAGAGACTGGCAGAACCAGCCTGGTATACAGAGTGTGTGCAAGGTTTGTAAATATCCTAAAAAGGCAACATTTAAATACTATAAGTGGAAGGTAAAAATTCTGCCGCTGTCATAGTGTGATCTCTCCACAGGAAATGTTTGTGTGGCCCGAAGGGAGTGAGTTCAGAGCCAGATAAACTGCATTAGTCAATGGTGTTAAAGAAAGTTTCCATTCCACCTCTACAACCCTCCTAACATTTCCTCTATCGCTTAACCGTGCCGGGTTTACAATTGAACTCCATACATCAAGGTCTTATTATCCAAGAAGATGTCAAAGGATGAGCACTCTCCAGAACAGAAAGTTAGATATTCAAATTCCACCACGGACATTACTTTGGATAAAAGGGTCCGCTAAATAAAAACATTTTTATTATTATTACAGTGACTGTGCGTCAGTGTTAGTGTAAAGGTTGAGCATCAGTCCACATCTTGGAATGTTAGTTGCAACATGCAGTTCTTCAGATGAGATTTATTCCTGTGATTAAAGTGTAAGTTATGTTCCTCTATCCGTGTGGAGCTCAGAAGCGCTGTATGCTGAGTTGAGGTCAAACCTTCTCTTACTTCAAGAATGCACAAATTGATGTTTGCAAATGTTTTATTCAGGATGCAGTTTGAGCAGCTGGGCATGAAATCAACTCTGTGTTACAGCTAAAGCAGTGAGCTTTCTCAAAACACAACACATTACAGTTACATGGAACCCTGTAGTATATAGCTTTTTATATCACTTCAGCATTGTGCTGAACATGTGGAAATAATAGTAAAGCTTAATAGTGACTCGGGAGGGACTCTAACAACAGCACCAAATGCACCAATGTAGCCTTGAACTGATTTGTGCTGAATGTTGCCAGCTCTGACAGGTAGTGCAAGGGAAAATGAGCCCAAGCCAGTCAGTGTGTTTGAGTGTTTCAGAGTGTGTGTAGGATACCTGTCCAGCAGGATGTGGACCAATAGCCCCCTGGGTGGTGAGCCAAGGCTGTTGGAGCTCAGACTGCATCTGGCAGGAAGAGGGCTGTGGAGGTGAGCCTGATTCAGTCACTCTCACTGCAAAGCTGCCCAGGCAGGCCATGTGGAGACACTTCCCTCAGAAAAAGAGAGTGTGTGTGTGTGTTTGTGTGTGTGAGCGCACGTGCGTGGGTGTGTGTAGAGTGTTAGTGTATGTGTGTGTGTCGTGTGTTTGCTTGTGGGTGGATGTGTGTGTGTCTGTGACTGAGCAGACACACTGACGCAACAGCATCGGACAGGTGAGTCAAGTGGAAGCAACATGGGCCCGGGGCAGATTGAAAGGGACAGAATAAAACTACCATTGGGATTAAGAACTTGGATAACTGGACAAGGTTTAAGAGGAAGTATGTGTGTGTGTTTGTCTGTGTGAGGGTGCGTGTGTGTGTGTGTGTGTGTGTGTGTGTGTGTGTGTGTGTGTGTGTGTGTGTGTGTGTGTGTGTGTGTGTGTGTTGGGCAGCGCATCACATCATCCGCTGATGTCACTCACGCAATCAACTGCAGGTGTGCTAGTTGAAGTTCCAGGTCTTCCCCTTCAGAGGACTTGAACACTGCATGCATTCACATACCTGGACACTCATGCTCACACATCATGCATTACTGTGTACCTGCATATTTAGCAACTGCTGCCACCCTCCATCCCTGGCTCCTCCATACTGTCTTCTGTATCGTAACTACAAGATGTTGTTAATGCTCTGTGAAGCCTTTTGACTTACTTGCTAAAAAGACAACTTAAAGTGTGAAATGATTCCTGTCCACAGGGCATCTTAAACCCCTGCCTTGTTAATTGTATGAACTTGTGCTATGCTAGCTATGCCCCAAGGTAGGGAGTTCCCCCTTAGATACAACCACACTGCCAAAGACAAACCTATTTCCATTGCAATAAACGGTTTAATAAAAACGTGAGTGTGTTGACAGAAATTCTGCTGTTAGAACAGAAAATGTACCTCTACAGGATAATCAGGAGAGCGTGAAGGGAGACATGCAGCCCTGCCTTGTCTGCTTCTCCCTCAGTTAGACAGCACAGCACCACAAGCACCCTGCAGCTTGTGGGGAAGGAACCTGAAGCCACTGTAACAGTACTTTAACATCAGCGGACAAACCTGGGGATCATCTCTAGTTAATGTGTGTGGTCTTGCCACAGTATGTATGTCGGCATCAAGCAAATATGTGAGACTCTAGGCTTCATCCACACAAAACAGCATCAATCTGTCTGCCTCCCTGCCTGTTTATCTGTCTGCATGTTTTCCTGCCTGCCAGCCTGCTTCTCCTGTCAGCCCTGCATGTCCTCCCATCAGTCAGTCTGTCCTGAATGTCTGCTTGCTTGTCTGACTCTGAGCCTTGAAAATCATCAGACGTCTTTGTCTGTGTGGGCTTTGTGTCTTCACATAGCATTAGTCAAACAGCGTTTTGCCCAACATGATGTTACTGTTTAATATTGAATGTGCAAGTTGCTGCCAAGAGAGTTCATTAACATCAATATCACACCCAGCCTCAAGGCCTTGAATGAAGAAAGAGATGGAGAGATAGAGAGAGAGAAGATTGGGGGAGTTGTGTGTGGGGGGGGGGGTCACCAGACTAAGTGGAGAGAAGACTGAGAGGGGGAGTGAGGTAGGTGGACAGAGAGATGTGGAGAGAAAGAGAGATGGGGAGAGAGACAGAGAGAAGAGAGAAAGATGAGGAAAGAGATATGGAGAGAGGGAGCAAGAGAGATGGGTGAGAAACATAGAGAGAGAGAGGTAGAGAGAGAGGGAAAGAGAGCGATGGGTTAGAGAGATCCTTTATCTACACCTTATTTCCTAAGGGGGCATGAAAACATGAAGCAGATCATGTTGCCAAAGCAAAAAAGCATTCTTGACATTTATAAAGCAGCACTCAGCATCGGTCAATGTCTGGAAGTGTTTTTGAGATATTTGCCTCAAGTGACAATCTTAGCATCTCACGACAGTGTGAATAGCCATTGACATGCTATTGACTCACATTTACAAGATTGGAATTAGCAGTCAACTCGATTCCCAGCAACATTTTCATTCATTCCATAAACAGGGTTTTGTAAACCTTATTTTCGATGCCTTATTTATAAAAATGATTTGGTTTGCGCAGTCTGGACTGGTTCTAGGCTATGCCATGCCATAAACAAGATTTATTATTGGGAATATTAAGAAGTAACAGATATTCTGGGCCGTTTTCAAATATATTGACTGAAATGTTTTACATTTTACCGAACTCCTGGGTAGCCAGGGTCCTCAGCAGCCTTGCACCCACTTTGGTCTTTAGGCAGAGCCGTCTCAGTTGATCATAAGGAGCCAGAGAATCTTACATTTGAACTTTCAACTCTCTTTGCTGTTTTTCCCACCATTGGAGACTCCATTAAATACAGCAGCAGTAAACGACTGAATGACTCAACCTCCTTCTGAGAACCCATAACAGACACCACAGGACGTGAGGCTGGCAGGACTTCAACCTCCCAGTAGAAACGTTGATACATCTGTCCTGTGATTGACTGGCCGTCATGTCAGTTCTCACTCAACATTCAACTCAATAACTGTATCATACGTTGTGGCATGTGTTAAGGCAGGTTTGTCCTCTGAGATGGCCCTCTGCTACGCTGTCTGACTCTCTGCAACATCATTTTTTTGGACTATTTGTCTTTGAGTGCAGTGCAGTGATGTGTGCTGTGTGAAAGTTCTGTGTGTGTGTGCTGGTATGTGTATGTGTGTTTTCTGCAGGGATATCCCTGTCACTCAGACATTAATAGTGCTAGTCAGATGTGTAGAAACACTGACAGAGTAGATCACCTTCATTATGTTGTGTTCACACGCGATTCTGTATACCCAGAAAACTTAAGTGAATGCAAAAGTTTATGGGTGTCTCTCTCTGTAGAATCAAACTATGAATGACCACAGAAAGACTTTAGAAAGACAGAGATATAGAAAGAGATACAGTGTGTGTGTACGTGTGTGTGTGTATGTGTGTGTGAGAGAGAGAGAGAGAGAGAGAGAGAGAGAGAGAGAGAGAGAGAGTGAGAGAGAGAGAGAGAGAGAGAGGCTGTGGAGAGAGAGAAAGGGGGGGTAGGGAGAACCAGAGACATCGAACCTGATCCTGTCAGACATACAAGACTCTGTATGAGAGGTTAAGGTTAACACAAACCTAACAGGCCTTGCAAATTGGGAGCATTGTTCAAGCGATGCAGGGTTACAAAAAAGCCAGACTCTTGTCAAGGCAGTAGGAAACCTCATTTGGTTGTTTTGCATTTCTCTTTTGGGAATTGATTTCTACCTAAAAGTTCATGCAGTGACAAGGCAGCTTGCACCTAGCAAGAACCACTCCTGTATGATTTTTTGCACTGATTAAACCTTGTGGGTCACATTGATAGGGTCTTTGGTTTGAGTCTTATCATTAAAAAGTTTTATAGTTGAATAATAATGGCTTTATGGACTTCTGTTCCCTTTGTTAAGACCAGATCGGACAGGTTAAAGCTATAGAGCAAAACATGACTTTCACAGGCAGTAATAACTAACTATAGCAATTATATTAGTGTTAAAATGAGTAATATATGGCTTGACAACCCCCTTAACATTGGTCAGGATGGGGACAGATTACTTGTGAGTATAAGCTACTGGTAAGCTACTGTAAAACGATGTGATTGAGAGTAACAGGATGTAATTGAGGATGAAAATCCCTCAGGGTTGAGGAGATACAGGGCCCAGATCAACCCTGGGAATCTGGTAGAAAAACAGGCTGCACAGGAACTCACTTCCCAATGGATTCCTTCAACACAACTCACAAACACTGCACGTTCTGTCACCTGCTGGCATCACAGCAGGCCTCCGCTGGTAGACACAGTGCTGTATGATAGAGGTGAACAGTGTGGCCTTGAGTGAACAGCAGGGCTGAGGAGCAGCGAGGTAGTTCCCTCACATTGCTTCTCTCCCAGGGGAGAACAAGGAGTGAGCGGAAGGAGGAATGGAGGAAAGGAGGATGAAAGAGTCCACTCTGACCCATAGGACCGCAGAGATATTTGATTTGCACTTAAAATAGGACGCTTTTAGGTGTGAATATGTGTGTTTGTGTGTCCGCATGTGTGCGTTGTAAGTAGGTTGATACAAGTGTGTGCATGTGTGTGTTTGTGTGTGCATGAGTTGTGAAGTACGGTTAAAACAATGTGCATCTTCTCCTTCTCCACATTTATATCACTTTATGAAGTTATGATTTAGTTTCTTGTTCAGACCTTGTATGAGTTCAATTACAGATTAAATAGAGAAGGAAGGAAAGGGGGGAATTTAGTTTCATCAAAGTGTTCAGAAATACTCTCATACCCTCTCGTTTCTTCTGAGGAGAAAACATTTAGAATCTGTTAAGATGTGTCATGATGCAATACTGGATTAGAGTTTTTCTAATTTCTAGTAATTGCTAAAACACTAAAACCCATTGGCTGAACAAAGTTCTCAGTTGCCTGAACTCATGTAGCTAATTGTGCCTGTCTGTTGTCAATACCTTAAACCATTTCACATGGTAAAACACAATTTGCAGATCTCACATAGACTGTTCAGCAAAACTCTAAACACATTCTCATTTTTCTCATTTTTCATTTTTCATTCTGCACTCTAATGCACATGTCATCCATACTGGTAAATGGATACCATTTACCAGTATGTCCTCATCCCAAATCCTAATTTGCTGTATTCTGTCTAGGATGTAAACCATAATGGCTTCCTGTTTCCTATTGTTATTCCTGGATGAGAACTACTGAATTGTCTAATGGTAAATGGGTTTACAGTGACAATACAGTTTGTTGAGTAAAACAGTGTGACTAAAATGGTCATTTAATGATGCTTTAAATAATCCACCTTGTCATATAGACCAAGGGTTTTATATTCCACCCACACCACACAACCCGCTTAAGCTGTACAGAGCAACATGATTACCATCAATGTGATGAAGAGACTTTCTCATGGATCGAAATGTATTTCCTTTGACAGTTTGAACGTCATAGCTTCAGACGAGGAGTGGCACGCTGTCAACTGAATCAGTCTATTGTAAACCTTAGAAGCAAACCTGTGTAAGAGTTCTGCAAACGAACAGTGGTGTGACGGGACCAATAAGTATTTCATGCTTCAGTGTTTACGGGTGCTCTTCAGTGCACACATTTTTACGAAACCTGTCGCTTTTTCTTATTCATTCCGTACCTTGAGGTCCGTGACGGATCAGGAGAGGCGCGCAGCCCTCTCCCTCCCAAGGGGAACGAATACAGCTGCAGTACCGGTGAAGTGTCACAATGCCAAGGGTGGCACACGAGACGGAACTCCAGGCACTTCTTTTCACTAAACTTCCTATCAAATTCAAATGTGAAAAAACAAGTTTGCTTTTTTGGGGGGGGAATATGCCAGTTGATGAAAACCTTTTTTTTTTGTATGTATAGGGGAGACCGGGGAGGAAGAAACACCTTTTGTGTGAGCTATATATAGGCTAATTGACTCTTTTATCTGTTTTGTCTGTTGAACGTTATTTGGATTGTACTTTCGCAGCGAAGTGTTAAAAATATAGGTTTGAACTGAACACTGCTTTTGTTCATTGGTTTCAGCTCGGAAAAGAGGTTCATCGTCATGAACTACAGAGACTCCGTGACTTCAATCAAGTCTAGTGAAGCATCAAGGACTGGGACCTTTTGCTGCGTCCCAACCTGGAAATTGACGTGCTTAAAACGGACATGACTTGTCAGGATGGACTTTTGACTGATGATGTCCAATGTACAAAAATGTAATTTTTCACCGGAATACTTGGATGGTCCTTTGAGAAACCTGTGGTAAGTAACCCTTATTACCCGACAAATGCTGAAATGAAGAGGTTATTGTAGGAATGTTTTTACCATTACGCACTGTCCAAAGGATGAACGTCCAGCCAAGGAGATCATTGACAATGACTGAAATAGAGAACCTAATAACCCTCAATGATAGAGTAAATGGGTTGGGAAAATAATGTGTTTTAGAAGTTTTTCTCTGAAACGAATGCAAACTGAGCGATCGAATATTTATTGACATCTCACAACGCAAGTGTGTTAGATGTAAATACCTGTGGGTTGAGGTAATGCATGCTTGTTCATTTCTTTTAAAACACTCGGTAGTCTAAACAGTCGCGCATGGTGGCGGGTGGCGCTTGGGCGCTCGTCTAAAGGGCGCTCGTTTGAAGTAGGTTTTAATCAGCAAGTTACATAAATCTAGCAACCAATTGCTGGTTCTTTTTACTGCCCTCCTAAACGTTATTTCACTGACCACGTTTTATCGACAGTTCCATTGTAACTGACACCTTTGTAGGTTTGTTTAAAGAACAATTAAACCGTGACATATTCTTCACCAACTGCTTAAATCTTGTAGGCCAACCAGACAAATGATCTACCAATACCAGCCTTCGGTCTATATAGGGTCAGAAGTTCAGCCGTCGATAAGACTCCCTGTGTCCAAGTGTAGACAGATCCCAGCAGCTCCAGTTCTCAGCTCATGTACCATGCTCTACTGCAGATCTGAGCCTGATAGGGGGTAAAAAGGTTGAGGAGACTGCCCTCCTCCTGATTCTGCTTGTGCTGCTGGAGTCATTACAGAGACCATGGGGAAATAAGGTTGGTGTGTGTGTGTGTGTGTGTGTGTGTGTGTGTGTGTGCACGTGTGATGTGTATTCATGCTGACAATAACATTACAGCTTAGAGGTCAGGATCAAGGCTGTAGTTACAGTCTGGAAAAAGCGAAGAGGAAGGACAGGACTGGGGGGATGATGAGAAGAAGAGGAGAGATGAGGAGGATCAGGCATATGAGAAGGGGGTGGAGGAGAGTGAGAGGAAGATACAAACATTTGCGGGAGCAATCTGAAGTGATAGAAGTGTACATGTTTCCGTTTCTGAATGATAGTTTTTATATTTTAACTGCATTACGTACATGTATTTTACACACACACACACGTATGACCTTCTCTCAGATGTACCCTTCGTATCAGATTAGGCTACGTGTAAAAATCTGCTTTCATTATAGATGTGTGAACAGCATGTTACTTTATTCTGGGCTCCTTCAGTCAGCCTGAGACCTGCACTACCAAATGGAAAAATACCATTTGATACCCCCCCCCCCCCCCCTCTGCAGTCTTACCTGCTATCTACCGGAGGGATAGTATGTGTCATGTACAGATGTGGCACCCTATTCCCCTGTTGGACACATACCCCCTGCAGGCTGTGGATCAGAGAAATCAATCAGTGGTTTGAAGTGATGCATTGGCAGGTTGGAGAGTAGATGCTGAGGGGAATGCTGAATAGGTCCAGGAGAGATGTAGAGCAGAGAAATAAGAAAAAAAAACCTTGCTCTCACACATTCGGTTTAAATTCACTTCATCCTCAGTCAGACACACACATATGTATCCATGCAGACACAGCAGCCTCACACATCCGTAGACTGAAATCCAAGCACACACTCCAAAACATACGCACACACCCTGTGTGTCTCTCAACATCAGAATGCGAGTGTGATTTGCCTCCACTTTGAGCGTGTAGAGTAGAAAGCCTGTCTCCAGATTATCTTGTGACTCAAGGCTCATCTCTTTGACTGTTGCTGTGAGGGACTTCAGGATAGCAGAGGGGCTTCAGCGAGTATTCAGCTGCTGCAGAAAACACACACTCACACATGCAAATGCGCACACACTGACACACTCACACACGCACACAAGCACAAACATGCATTGTGAGCTCCTGTTTCATTGTGATTCACAGGCAATAGCATAGACACGAATAGCACATCCTGTAGAGGATAAAACATATTTACTAGGATCTGTGGTGCATGACTGAATCTGACTCCAAAACCGGAGGTAATTGCATCAGAGTCAAGATGACTGGAAGTGAAGAAATGAGAGGCCGATACTGTATGGATGTGTATGACATAATCATCACCCTGATGGATAGTTTACAAACATATACAATACAGTTAGCTGCTGTAAAGAAATTCAAGTCAACACACAATTTTTTTCCCCTTACAAGATGTGAGAGAGAATTTGTCCAAGCCCTTGAGTCTTAATCGAATGTGATGCATGGAACAGGATATGTTTCCATCAGACCGTGCCAAGCTTAGATTGTTTTCACCATCGAATTAAAGCGACCAAAGGGAATAGAGATTGTTTGGGTAATCCCATTGGGTCTTAATCCCTGATTATTCACATGGGATTGTGGTGACAGTGAGACAATCACATCGCGTCTCAGTCAGAGATTGACACCCCAAAATCTCTTCTCTTTTTTGCTTTATCGGTTTCCTTTCCTTTTCGGGGTTTCTTTATCCCTGCTTTGTTGGTGTGTTTTTTACCTTGTCTTCTTCACAATTTTTCTCTCTTTACCTCTTAATGCGTCTCATGCCCCCGGCCCTCGTTCTTTTCCCCTCCCTCCACCACCCCTCCATCTTTCCCCTGCTCTCGCCTTTTTTTCCTTCTGAGATCTCCCCACCTTTGCATCCTTATCTCTGCGTAATCTATGACCAGGGAATGTAATTATGACTCTGCAGTATCCTATGATTGGTCTTCCAGATGGAGGATCTGTAATTACAGATCTAGAGCTATACATCATTCACTGAGGGACAAGATAAAGTAGAGCATTAGCTGTGCCGGCTCCCTCACTGCACAGTCCACACTAGGACACCATTAGTGGGAAATGGTACATTTAAAAGGCCCGGTGCTGAGTTGATAGATGCTTACTAATATGAACGTTTCTATAATTTGTCCACAGCAAAAAATATCTTATTTTAAGGAAAAGGCACTTTGGGATCATGTTAACATTGCATCACAGTTCAAAGTATTTTTAGCAGTCCAATCTGTCGCTTTGCTCTTCTATTACAATATGAATGAGTGCAGATGCACTCTGTGTTGGCTGAAATGGCAGAAACAGTAGGAGAAATGCATGGGAAAAGCAACTTGAAAAGATACCAAACACAAGTGTGGATATGTGTGCGTGGCTGATCCCAGGTGAGGCTCAGTAAGGTTGGACCCTGATCACCTCTATGTAGCTGGACAGGAGAGAATAACTCTTATGTCCTTCCTGATCTCATAACACCATAGTCAGGATTTAAATATATTTTTTCAGATGGCAATCCCTAAAATACTCATGTTTACCAAATGAATTGCCATTGTCAGGGGAAAATAGGGTGAGTGTCAGGGTCAAGTGATGCTTTCCAGAGTAAAAATGAGACATTTGTCCACAATCTTCAAATCCTAATTGGCTCATAAGGTCCAGTGAGATGATCTATGAGATCAGGCTTTCTCCCTTGATCTCCTCCATAACCAGAATGCACCACTCCAGTGATGAGGGGCAACAGCTCACTACTCTTTCAAGGTACAGTGTCAGTACACCCTCATCTGATAGGAAAGAGAGAGGGGGAAAGCAGAGAGAGAGACTGAGAGAGTAGGGAGAGAGAATATATATAATGGGGAGAGAGGAGGAAGAAAGAAAAAGAGATTGAGAGAAAAAAAGAGTGAGAATGATATAGATAAAAATAGTCAAGAGACTTAAAATGAAGCTTTGTAAAAGTAGTAAATCAGCCGTCTGGATCAACCACATATAGCTCTCCACCCCTTGTGTACCTGTGTGAAAATAAACAATGATTGCTATACCGGCTGTATGTAACACCTAATTTAAAGAGGATTCAGTGGATTGTGAAAGTCAGGTAACAGAACTTTGATTTGCCCAGTAGAAGGACATGGAGGTGGAATGGAGTTTATATCTGTCGGGGGAATGGGGTTTGGAAAAAGTGTGTAAAGGTGGTCAGGCTTGTTATTCCTCTTTTCTAAATCCATTATATGAGTATTACAGCCCAGGTATCACTGGCAGTAAAGGAAACAGTGACCTCTCAGATGACCTTGGTAGATTTACCAGGGAGGTACATCCATCAAACCACTGACACATTATAGCCATACTCAGAATATATACTGTCTGTTAAAAAATGTGTATTTACTGCCTACGTGACGGGCAGAATGTTTCACCCAGTATACTCTCACTTTCTCATTCCGCTCTGCTGATTAGCGGTTCAGTGAGCTTTCAGTCTTTAACACAAACTTTAAAAAAAACGTCTCAAATATAGTCAGCTAGAAATGTTCCAACTTTCAGAGAACTGTGAGATGGGGTCAGGTGTGACATGCTAAACCCACCACCAGTAGATCCTTTATTCCTACCGTACCAGCATCTTACTTACGGGACTGTTTGCGCTATCATTGCTTTATCATGCTGTGCTTGTTTCCTTATTGGTTGTGCCTGGAACGCTGAGTTGACAACACAGCTAAGCAGATGAATCAAGGCTGGAGGTGGATGGTGACTCATGCTATCAGAGGATCAGCACCCTCCTATTAGTGGTAATCTTGGACTATGCCATTTCATCTATCTCGTGTTAATATGCAATGTGTACAAACAGTACCATTTCACAAAAGGATCCCTGTACATATCTCTGTCTTCTACAGACAGAAGGACACGATAAGGCATGGATGCCCCAAGCTTGCCATTCTCCAATTAATGTCACACAATACCTCGGAGCAGATAAATGATTTGAAAAAAGTGCTTGGCTGGAAGTCAAGCCTGAGAGCTCAGACGAGCAGCTCTCTCACACCAACAGTCGTTTTAATGAGGCAGCCAGAGTAGAAACAAAACCCTAGTGCTCATGTGGTGCCCCTTGGACTTTTTGTGGTGCTTCTAAATGGTTTCAACTGGTTTCTTTGCAGTCCTCCTTGCTCCACCTGGAGCACTGTAACCATGACGAAGATACTCCCCGCATCATCACATTCCTGCTCCACAAGGTGGGAGTCCCTCAGGTGTGCTAGATGTTCTCTGCTGGAAGTGTTCCAGTGTGCAGTTTCCATGTGGGATTCACAGCACACTGCGTCACATGTGGTACTGGCCAGGGAGCTAGTGTTGGCCAATGATGTTTGTTGTGGCAGTAAGAATGTGCTTTGGCAGTTATGACTGTTAAGAAGCTTACATTTATAATCTTTAGTATTATTCATTTGTCCTTTATTTATGTAGAGACGAGAGAGACATAGTGAAGGAATGAAAAACGTAGACAAAAATAGAATAATGATAGAAACCTAAAGTACAGGGAAAGAAGGAAAAGGGAAAGAGATACAGAGATTGAATTAGAGAAAGTGATATCCCATCAAATAAACTGAGAGAAGACTTGAATTTTTTCCATTGTGTTCCCCCCCATATCGGTTTATACTGGAGCACAGATTATCCTGCGCTGCCTGAGTGCTCTGACCTGAGGTTTGGTGTCCAGGGGGTGGGATTATGCCATGGTGACACTGCACCATCTGCACCTCCCACCACTGCCTGAACAATTTGAATCTGAATCAGCACCCTGAGCCTCTTGGAGCTAAACTGGCCTCTAGCAACGTGGAAGGGGAAGTTCGGTTGAGGGGCTGGTAATGACCACACATACCTCTAAACTGTATGGACTAACTGAAAGTACATGTCCTGTTTGAAAGCAGGTAGGACTGTATAGTTTTGATTGTATTTCTTGCTTGTTTGCAACACAACCAACTAGGTTGGGGGGTTTTTCCCACTGGGGGTAATGCGGCTCCAACTGTTTGTGTATCCTACTGTGCATAGGTTTGTACTGTGTATAGATATGAATCGTATATTTCTATGGTGTTTCTCCCCTGTGGATCAGAGAGAATAGTCATTCACAGATCCTTTCCATCCATTTGTATTGATCCAGCTTTCTAAAGCCCTCTCATGTTTACATACACTGATATTACAAGATTAGAGAGATGAAGCTCCAAAAATCTAATTTCATCCCCCATTTTTGTAATATTGCACACACACTGTATGGATCACTATGAATAAATAGAATAAATGAATAAATACCTAGTAGAAGATGCAAGCTTATGAGATATTTATTGACCACAAAGTGACCTGTATCAAAATCTGTACCTTTAAGGCAAACTCTGGGTGTTGCTTTTCATGCTGGAGAGGGATCTCATCCTTTCTGAAGAACAAGGAAGTTAAGTACAGCAGTGGATATAAAGGTAATTCACCTATCATCGCCAAACTATCCCTGTCACCCATCCTCTATCCATCTATCCACTCAACCATTTACCTCTTCACACTGTACATTGACACTGCCCCCTGTCTGCCTTTGCCTGTACGTCATCAGGTGAACCAAGACCATTATCTTCAGCAGAACCATTGGCTTTCAGTTGCTAAATCGATTAGCCTGTTTGTCTCCACAGTGGTCATGCAGAGCCCACAGGCCTGCTGTATTCAACAAGGATTACCGCCAGACCAACATCAGTGCTACCCCAAACCAACATAAGCGCCAGCCCGGTCCAACATTAGCATTAGCCCAGACCAACATCAGCTTTATCCCAGACCACCTTTAGCACTACATTTAGTAATTTAGCAGACGCTCTTATCCAGAGCGACTTACAGTAAGTACAGGGACATTCCCCCCGAGGCAAGTAGGGTGAAGTGCCTTGCCCAAGGACACAACGTCATTTGGCACGGCAGGGAATCGAACTGGCAACTTTCAGATTACTAGCCCGATTCCCTAACCGCTCAGCCACCTGACTCCCACTAGTCAGACCAACATTTGCACGAGCCAGTTCAATGTAGAACCAGAATTAACATATCTGTCCAAAGATCAATGACCCATCATCCAGTGTACAAACTCCTCCAGTGTATGATGTCTATTGCTTTTGAGGTGTAAATGATCTAGTCTTCACTGTGTTCTTTCTGGCTGTCTCTGGCCGGTGATGGGGGTATTTCCAGATGCAGGCTATATTAGCTCCTAACGGTCTTCTGGCAGCTGGATGTGTGTCTGGTTCAGGTTCAGTCAGTCTGTGGCGCCTGGTTTGGTTTCAATTTTTTGTTTACTTCACATTCATTTAGGTACTCATTATCTGATTGGAGGACCAGCACATGGAGATAAGCCATGTTCTTGTCTGTTTGACTGGATGTGTAAATAGATAAACATGCCCCTGTTCATCACAGATTTTCGGATGCTGAAGAATATACAGCCTATGTTATCTAAATCTATAGGTGAGAAACTAAGATTAGTGTGTGTGTAGTCACTGTGATTACATCCGTTTAGACACACATGTTCTCTCTCACACACACACACACACACACACAGGCAGCTCTCACAAATCTGTACACACACTGTATGGCATTGTTCCATCTAACATCGTTTACAAAACCATTTTCATTGCAAACTACCTAAAAGATTTGACAAAGTTGTGGAGCAGACAGAAAGTCCTAGAAAGTTCTTTGTGGTCTTGTTACATTTTATATTAGAAAGAGTACTGCTGCCATCCTAGAAAGGGATTTGGAGCATCAGTAATTTATCAGAAGAATGTATAATCATCCTTGTCAGCTCAAATGAGTGTGGAAAATCTTTACAGCAACCAGATGAAACAGCTACAAACTCTCTGGCCTCTCAATTCAATGGCTTAATATGGGTGAAGTTTGGTTACTTAATTCCTATAACCAAATAGTTGTGGTTGTTTATTCAGGACAGAATATGAAAGACCGACCCAGAGTCTCACCTACCCGCTTTCAGTGAAATTAAATGAAAGTACATTACCTTCAGAACAGAAGAATAGAACCTGCTTGTCCTTCGGTTCCTCCCTCAAATCCCCCTCAGCTAAAGGTTGATATTGGTTCATGCCTTCTGTTTGTGCCCTAAGGCTCGCTGGGCTAAATGAATGACCGTGGAATCCCATCACAGGTGCTGTAAGTCACGACCAGTTTACCTTTGCCCCTGTCTGAGAGAGCTTCATTCAGTTTGCTCAAGTAATTGAAAATAACTGAGAGCAGCCTCCCCCCTCCTTTATGTTGGAGGTTATACAGGCTTGACACACAAGCGAAGATGTTTCGATTCCTCCAGTACAATGGTTCCTTCTCATGCTTTCTCCTATGACTGATTGCCAGTGTCAATATGAGTCATTGAATTTAGATGGAAATGGAGAGTTATTTCCCATAGTGTCATCGTAATGTCTTTGACCGTGAAACAATTTTGGCGTGTACCTGCTCCCTGGCTGTATATCTTGGAACCAGTTAGTCTGTGGCGCCTGTTTTGGCTTCAATTTTTTGTTTACTTCACATTTATTTAGGTACTCATTATCTGATTGGAGGCCCAGCACATGGAGATAAGCTATGCCCTTGTCTTATTGGCTGGATGTGTAAATAGATAAAGATGCCCCCGTTCATCACAGACTGTCGGATGCTGAATAAGATACACCCTATGTAATCTAAACCCATGGGTGGGAAACTAAGATTAGTGTATGTGTAGTCACTGTGATTAGATCCGTTTAGATCCGTTGTTCTCTCTCTCTCTACCTGCTCCCTGGCTGTATATCTTGGAAGCAGTTCAATGTTGTACAGTACAGTTTTGAAGACAATACCTTTGAGTTTCGTCACAGAAAAAACTTGCTTAACATCTTATTGCAAATATGTCTCACTCACTTGTCGACTGTAGAGAGAGAGTAGAGACACCTGACAGAGAACGTTTCTATGGGAGATATGTGTGTATTAACAGAGTAATAATCCTTCATGTGGGAGTAGTTGTCAATCAACGAGGTAAGAGAGCGCTGCTCTAATTAAACAAGCTGTTACAGCAGCACTAAATATCAGCTGAGGTCCTTAGCTTGTTTGTCAGCTGTTTTTGCAGGCCATTACTAGTCTGAACTTCAAGACCTGTCGATTTGGGTAAACATGAAAAAAAGAGGCCTCTGGAAATAATCAACATGAAAGGCAACCATTTTATAAGCTTTATCCCTTTAACTTCCTCCACCGAACTACCTAATCCCACCCTCCTAAGCTCTGCAACAATGGAAGAACTAAACACCACCTCTGCTTGGTCCTAATAAATTGTGCATTGTGGTTTCAGTGTGGTTGCCAACCAATTTACACACAGGCTAATTCATGCACATGAATTCCATCTGTTCCTTGTTAGTTACACAAGCCCTGTTCATTGTACTTCATTAGCAAGGCGCCATGTTACTACTAGTAATGGCCTGGGCACCTTAAAATTACTCAGATAGAAATGTGACAGGCACACAGGGGGGTAGGAAAGCTTGAGCTTGTGAGGAGACATGGTGGGACACATCTGCAGAACTTCCTGGACCTAGTACCTCCAACTGCCTTCTTTCTCTAATTACCTAAAGCCTCCACTGCCTGGCAAGATGGTGGACCAATAGAGACCACGAGAGAGAGAGAGAGAGAGAGAGAGAGAGAGAGAGAGAGAGAGAGAGAGAGAGAGAGAGAGAGAGAGAGAGAGAGAGAGAGAGAGAGAGAGAGAGAGGCAGAGATAGGAAGAGTCAGACGGAGGTAGGGTTGCACCTGGCTGGCTGTCCCATCATGATGGCTATGGGATGTGAGCGCCAAGCTAAATGTTTCTACCACCTTGTCACTTCACATCTCTCACACTCCACAGAGGATGCTCTGCGACTGATACTTTCAGATGGCAGGCGGCCCAGGTGAACTGTCCCGATCTTGGGTGAGGGCCAGTTTGGTTGAGCAGGCTACACTTCACCAGACTTTTTCACATTTACAGTCTGTGCGTTTTCACAGATTAAGGGTCAGTTCAGGCTATTTGAATTATAATTAGTGAGATTTTGTGGACATGTCAGGTTCTGACCCTGCTTCAGCACTTCTTTGAAAAACTCCTTTGAGACCGCTGTTATATTCTCTGTGGAAGTGAGTAATTGTAAATTTTCCCTGCAAACAGGAAAAGCACAGGATGTGACTCAATGTCAGTGAAACAACAGTGTGTGCTGACCAGAAAGGGCCAACACAAGCCTGGTCATCATGGTAATATATTTAGAAGTGTCATTAGCAATGTCAAGAGCAATGTCGCAGTGTCATTAACTAAAATGAAATGAACTGTGGAAAAATACTTCCAGATGTTCACTAGATCCAACATTTGGGTGAGTGCCCATAGTGGGGATTAAGCTGTTCCGAAGGGACACCCTTCAGTCTGGTGACCCTGCCTACCTGCAGGTATAAAATCCCCCAGACAGGTGGGGCTGGGGCAGGGTGGGAGGAGGGCGGTACATCCTCTGATCTCCAAACAGACTGACATTCTGTTGTTTTATTCACAAAATTAATTGGTATTTAATTTTGAAAAGAACATCATTTAATTAACTTGGCTGTGTACATTTATATAGTTTTATGGATGTGGATCATAAACATTTGCAGCGAGTGACCCATTTCTCACATTCTGAAAACCTTCAGGCTTACAGCCAAGACAGTGGTTGACAAGAGGAACTACCTCATCAGCTTCATGTTAACATACTGCAGGCACTGATGTATTGACCTCTGGCATAAAGAGATACTGAAGGCTTTATAGACATCATCTTTCTTTTTATTTGCTTTTCATTTATGGAAATGAATGAAATGAATGAATCAAGTTAATATGAAATGTTGACACAAAGCTGGCTGTGTGTCTATGCATTTTGTGTGCATCTCTGTTTGCACGTGTGTGTGTGTGCTGATCAGTATAGCTGCTGAAGATTAATGAGAAACATGACTCAAGACAGCGTATTTGCATTTATTCTGGTATTGGCAAGCTTCTCCGATTTGTATGTAATCCCTGCTCCATTGGATTTCAATGTCAATCTTGCATGTAATGACAAAAGATGGTTTGGGATGTAGGTGGTGAATCTCAAATGCAGTGAAAGACGGAGTTTGCAGATTTCTCAGTCCTATTAAGTTTTTTTTTATTTATAAATCTGTAATGCAAATTTCTAAATGTTGTCTTTGTTTCTTCCTAGGGTGAATGTGCTGTGAAAGAAGCTGGGTAAAATGGAGGTGTTCTGAAGCAGAATCAGGACTAAGTGAAGGTGTCAGAGCAAGCCCCTCGGCTCTTCAATCTGTACTGACCACCAAGTCTGAGACAGAGGTGTGTCCACACACACATTGAGAGATCGATAAAAGGACTCCCTCTGCAACCTCACACAGGACCTGAAATGTATTTTTCGGTACCACATTCATTCAGTGTCAAATGAGCCCAAAGTCTAAAAAAGTCTCAAGATATTGACTTGTTGTGGTCCTTCACGACTGGACTGAACAAGATGATCTCAGGGATGAGGGGATCATGTTAACATCTAGCTTGGCTATTGTTGTTACTCAGGCTTTGCTCTATTAACTCTCTTTGACAGAGTCTGGTCCAGTTTCAGATTAGGGGATCGGCAGAGGCAGGGATAGAGTAAGGGAGAAGGGGTGAGAGGGAAACAAAAAGAGAGAGACGGGGGGGGAGTGAAGGTGTGTTCGATACAGAGCAAGACACAGAGGTGCAGAAAAGAAGCTGCAGACAGAAGAAGAAGAAGAAGTGACAGAAAGAGGAAGCTGGAGGCCAGAGTCTCTGTTATTATCTCTCTGTGTGAGGTTTAGTGGAGAAGGGTGGGGTGGGGGGGTGGACCATTTGTGAAAAAGAGGTGTTGTGCTGGTCTGGCTGGCTGGAGAGGAGAAGAAAAGAGAACAGTAGAGGCAAAGGGAGTAGGAAAGGAAAAGGGAATGAGAGGAGTGGAGTGGAGATGAGTCCAAAGAGAAAAGTTATAGAGTTGAATACCAATGAGGCCCTTTAGTCAGACAACCGGGACCAACCGATATTAGAGGCCTTGGACAGGTAGACAGAGATTCAGAAAAACTAATGCAGCCATTAGTTGCAACGATAAAATGATGGACGTGGACAAAACTAAATGCCTGATAACATGAAATCGAACACAGGCTAGCTCTCTGCTCAGAGATGACCGAAACGGAGGTATACAGACGGATTTGTTTACCGAACAGGCTGCTATAAAGGGATAAAAAGCCCTCTGTGCAACAGGCACACGTCTAAACCAGCTGTGACATTCATCAATGCAGCACTGTGATCCCCACTGGGGGATAGGCAGAAAGAGTCCGGATTGATCATCTTGATGGGGACCATGAGCATCCTCTAACCCCAACCACATAAAAGAGGAGTGGCGTGGAGAGGACATCTGAGCAGAGAGGTTAAAGCACCAGGCGGGATGGAGCAAGATAACACCTCTGTGCTGGACCTGTTCTTGTCCAATGTCACAGATCTCCCTGGAACCACCACTGACCCCCCTTGGGATGAAACCACACTCCTGAGCTTGCAAATCTCCCTGTCCGCCATCTTGGCCATTGTCACCCTGGCAACGGTGCTGTCTAATGCCTTTGTCATCGCCACCATCTTCCTCACCAGGAAACTGCACACCCCCGCCAACTTCCTGATTGGTTCGCTGGCCGTGACGGACCTGCTGGTGTCCATCCTCGTCATGCCGATCAGCATCGTCTATACAGTCAGCAAGACCTGGTCGCTGGGGCAGATTGTCTGTGACATCTGGCTCTCTTCCGACATCACCTTCTGCACGGCCTCCATCCTGCATCTGTGCGTCATCGCCCTTGACCGCTATTGGGCCATCACTGACGCCCTGGAGTACTCCAAGCGGCGCACGACGCGCCGGGCAGGGCTCATGGTGGGGGTGGTGTGGGTTATCTCCATCTCCATCTCCCTTCCACCGCTCTTCTGGCGGCAGGCCAAGGCCCACGAAGAGCTGACAGAGTGCCTGGTGAACACAGACCAGATCTCGTACACTCTCTACTCCACCTTCGGCGCCTTCTACGTTCCCACCATCCTCCTCGTCATCCTCTACGGGAGGATTTACGTGGCGGCACGCTCGCGCATCTTCAAGCCGCCGGCGTCCTGCGGAAAACGCTTCACCACAGCCCAGCTCATCCAGACCTCCGCTGGCTCCTCCCTCTGTTCGATTAACTCCGCCTCCAACCAGGAAGGACACACCCTCTCAGCAGCCGGAGGAGGAGGAGGGGGGGGAGGAGGAGGGGGAGGAGGCTCGCCTTTGTTCGTGAACAGCGTGAAGGTGAAGCTAGCGGACAGCGTGCTTGAAAGGAAACGTCTGTGCGCCGCCCGGGAGAAGAAGGCCACCAAGACGCTGGGCATCATCCTGGGAGCCTTCATCATCTGCTGGCTGCCCTTCTTCGTGGGCACCCTGGTCATGGCCATCTGCAAGGGCTGCTGGTTTCACCCTGTGCTGTTTGACGTCTTCACCTGGCTGGGATACCTCAACTCCCTCATCAACCCTGTCATCTACACTGTTTTTAACGACGAGTTCAAACAGGCCTTCCACAAACTCATCAAGTTCAAGAGATGCTACTGACACAATGGTGTGGAAAAGTTGTACACATTTGTGATGTACACTCTACTGGGATATTAACAGGCGCATCTGACCTGGACTGCTCCACAGCCTGTGAAGATATGGCAAACATGGACTTTACTGAACTCACTGGTAACCCGTTTACACTAAAGACAGAACGTGATAAATGTGTTACCATTCTATTTTTCCTTTTCCTGTTTTGGCAGGAAAAAGCGGGAATGACAAGAAACAGAAGTCCTAATGTGGACATCATTATGTGAATTATATGGCCTGGATTATTGCGAAACACTGTGATGTGGCATTTGTTAATTGTTTTAAAAACACACATGTTCATTGTACTGTGTTTGTTCAATGAACATCTTTGAACTCATCTCTAGGATCCATGCCATTGCAGTTCTTCTAGATATTTCCCCTATCAAAACTTCTGCATGTATTTCTAAGAAGTTGAATAGGTTGCTAGAACTACAGAAATCACTTTCTTAACACCAAAGGGACCGATACAATGATTAACACTTCGAGGAACTCCTAGGAAAAGGTGTACCAAGACTAATGAATTTGACTACAAAGCAATGCTGTCACACATATGTTCATCTTTCATAACCTTTATGTGATTCAGTACAGTATATAGAGATGATATATACCTATATATAAATATTCACGCTGTGTTCTTCTGTGTCCCACTCTGAGTGTGAGAAAAAAGGAGTGTGTGTGCGTGTGTGCCTGCTTGTGTGTACTTGTGTGAGGCCCTCCATGTTTGCGGATGTGTGCATTTCAGATTGGGGTGCATGTATGTGTGGGGGGCTTGATCTCTTTTTATTCTGTCTCATCTTCTTCACAAACAAGCTAAACAGAGGGTGATGTCATGGGATGTGGGCAGAGTGGAGGCTCAGTTTTACTGCAGTGAGAGTTGGGCTGGCAGGACCAGCCATCCACCTACTGGAGATGTGTTATCTAAACACTTCTGCTATAAATACACCAGGAGAGCTTTGAAGTTGCACAACCATTTCTATCAGGTTATAAGGGTTTGAACAGTTATTGTGTGTGTGCGTGGCTGCCTGTGTCTGTCAGTGTGTATGAAATAACTCCCTCGAAAAATTCTCTTCCGTACACCTGCAGGTGATGTAATACACCTCCGCCTGACCTTTTATCCATTGGTGGATAAACGGATCCTTTCAAAACGCTCCCTGGTTCCACCTCCTTCCATGATACAATAACTTTCTTCACACTCCTCTGTGGCTAGGGAACAAGTTAGCGCTTAGATCTGACAGCAGATAGACAGGGTCCCTCATCTCGGATGCAGCCAAAAGAACATGAAGGACTGAAGATGTGAACATCTTCAGTGTGGAGGAACATGGATGACAGAGGCAAGGGGGGGGGGAGTGATGGAGCAAAAGGGGAAAAAGGTGAGGGGGTGGAGGAGTTCTATTATTAACGCCCAATTTACTTTGTTTAGAAAGGCTAACAGCTCTACCGTTCCACCTCCAGCACCAGCTTTTAATGTTGACCAGCTGTGGAGACCTTGTAATGGGAGTTGACAGAGTGCCGCTGTGTAAACCGCCACTAGCAATGCTCCATAAAACCGATGAAGCCGTCAATATTGATTTGCATAAGTTAATCAATTATCAAGGTGGCTAGAGTGTTGCCTTGCTGGGATCAAACTAATTATAGACCTGCATACTATCTCACCAAACACATGCACACACGCATGCTGAACTCAGAGGGAGAAGATCAGAACCCAATGACATTCTGAACTAAATGAAAACTACCGCCTCATTTTCTATATTTCCTCACGTGTCCCCAGACAAAAAAGTTCAATAAATAAATGAAACACAACTACTTTGATTAGATTAACCACACTGCTAGTAGCAGGCCTGGAACTGATTCCTTGATTCCTTGGAAATCAACAGGCGTTTCAAATGGTCTCTATTGATTATAGAGGAAACACAGAGAGAAGGAAACGCAGATGACACCCAACAATGGCGAGCAGCGTGCAGAGATCGGGAAAGAGGCACGTGAGCCATATACTAGGGGGCAGATTAGACAACAGGACATGAGCGATTTCCGTAACTAGATAATGTTTTTCTAACTGACACCAATAGAAAGGTCACTTTGCACTTAACCTCCTAGGAATGTCACACCAGGTCACAGAATACCAACAGCATGGGAGGAGAGGTGACAGTAACGGGAGAGGACAGACAAAGAGAGAAGGAGAGAAAGAAAGGAGGGAGTGAAAAGAAAGAGCAAAAGACAGAATGATGACAGAGGAAGAGAGGAAGCTGTATTGAATATAGTCCAGTCCTCTAAATAGATAAACAAAGAGAATAAGGCAAGGGAGCTGTTGAAAACCTATGTTGAAAACAAAACACACTGTATGTACCCTCTCTTTGAGTTGTGGCACACATGTTTCTTTCATGCTCATCAATATGCCATCCCATTCTCTTTTCTCTGATAACCAACAGAGTTGTCAGGGATGTGAGAGTGGGGAGGGTGTGAGAGTGTGGAGGGGGTGGCAGTATCATCAGCAGAAGCAGAACTGAGTCAACTGCATCTGAACCCAGAGCAGAGAGAGAGAGAGAGAGAGAGAGAGAGAGAGAGAGAGAGAGGAGAGAGAGAGAGAGAGAGAGAGAGAGAGAGAGAGAGAGAGAGAGAGAGAGAGAGGGAGCTGAGATGATGTGGCGGCCGCTCACTCCTCGCTACACCCAGGCCCAAGTGTGGCTTCTCCACGGATGTCAGCTTTGCTCTTTGAAGAGTCACATCTGCCTCTGCATGTGACAAGGGAAGACAGGAAGGAGGGAGAAGAACAAGGGAAGAGAGAATTAAAATAATCTTGTTATTATCCAAACTGTTTCTGGTTCTTCTGTTATGTGTAATATGTTTAAGGCGTCTGTGTGTTATCACAATGGCTGCTAGCCCTGTCTAAAAATCATAATTAGCAACAGTACTTAGAAAGCACTTCATCACCTCCCTCAGAAGGAGTGGGGCAGCTGAAGGAGAGATAAAATACAATAATGGCGGCCTGGTCTGGTGTCAGGAAAGAGGATGCAAAGGAAAGAGGGGAAATTATACAATCTGTCAAAACAGAATCTGCACTTCGACCCTCACCCCCCCCCCCCCCCATACACACACACACACATATATAATATATATAATATATTTTACACATATTACCACAGAGCACATCAAAAGTTATCTGAATGAACACGTCACATGAACAGCTGCACTCCAAGGCAAATGGGAAATAAATGTTTGAAGGAACCCTATGAATAGTTCATGCCTTCTCCTCGACCTTCTATCAAACTTTTCTCTCACCACATCTGTATGAAACTTGTATGAGCTCCAAACACACGTGTCTGTCCACCGTTACTGGTCACGATGGTCTGTCTCTCCCTCCCACTGGGTCAGTTTGAGTTTCAGAAATTCTGGTGTGGGTTAATTGTAATACCAAGTTTCAAGGAAACTATGGTTCTTTCCATTAGACTTTAAACTGCTTTAAAGAATCATGTCATATCTTGCTTTGGTTTTAATGACTTCAGTGACCTTAACCGAGTCTCTGAGCTTCTTAACTCCTCAGAAAACATTTGGGGTCTTTCTATTCCCAGTTTACAACCTACCCCAGTTATAAAGCTTTAGAATCTCTCCCTCAAAGCTGAGGTATCAATTGATGTATTTGTCATTGGGATTCAATTTAACAAGCAACTGCCTAGAAGCCTTGAAAGCCTCTCCTCTCTGTGGGCTCCTTCCCTCTATGATACAGGCCATGCTAGTTTTATCTTCTGTTCTTAACACAGTCAGCGAAAAGCCCTACCATGGCGTCTATAAATGATGCATTGGTTTGATGGTTAAAGAGTTACAAAGAGTGAGTGAGAAAAAGTGTGGACTGAAAGAGAGACAAAGACTCTGGGACATATAGAAACATCAGATTATGGTGGAGATGAAAGAGGTGCTGGACCGTAAAATCTTTGAAAGTTGTAACAGCAACAACTTTCATAAATTCTAGTGTGAAACTGTTCAGCGTGTTCAAAACAGCGGCACTCATGAAGATGATGGTTTTGCAAGACTGTCCTGGCAGTGTAAGACACATGCCGACCAATCCGTCTCTTTAACCATGTGACTCATGACACACAGCCTTCTACCATGTACCTTCAAGGCCTGGGGTACTGTATCAACTTGTAAGGGGGCTGCATAGATTGTGTAGGGAGGGAAGCAACTGAAATACCGGGAAACATCTGGGAGAATTGATAACCAGCTGTTTCCCTTGAGAACATCAATATTCCCATTTTCTCTCAGACTCTGTGTGGGATAGTAACCCCTAACTTCTGTGTCCTTACTGGGTGGGAGCAGTAACAGTAAACAGACTCCTCTGCTGCCTTAGAACCAGGACAGTCTTACAGTAGCCTACATTCATGTTTTGATTCATGATTTGGCTGCTAAGGATGTCACAGGCAAGTGTTCCAATGTTGTGACATATTTTAGTAACTGCTTGAAAAGCTGTATTAGCTTTTAATGACACTACTAAGAATTCCCTGGCCACCACTGCTTGTCAGGCCTAACAGCCCCAACCAAGAAGGACTTACACAGTGATAAAACCAACCGTCCAAGGGATTATGACTTAATTAAAGATGTCTGTCTGTTTGGGATGATCTTCCCACGACAGCAGCATTACTGCCTTCTCTGTTCTGGAGACACTCACCCTGGCAGATCCCTCAGTGTACTCTGAGAGAACATGCAGGGTGACAGAACAATGGGATTACCTCTTGTTAACTCGCAGAGCTGCCATAACAACTGGACACAGTAAGAGAATACTGAACATCATGATGCTAATCAACACAGCCTCAAGGACACGGGCGTCCCAGGGGGAACGATGCAAAACAACCCTCTCGGGTGTGTCTGTGGAAGAGAGAGAGAGAGATGTAGCCATGCATGTCAAGTGGCTTGCTCCCACACGCTGGCTGTTAGGGTTGGCTCTCCTCGTTCAGCCTCTATCTGTTCGTCTCCCATTGTGTGTCCATGAGATATCGATTATTTGGGAGAAAAACCTCATTGGACAGGAACAGGAACACCTAGGACAGGTTACAACACCATCCTAAATTAATCGTTCTACTGAAACTATTATGATGATTACAAAGGTACAGAAGATTATCAATATACAGTTTAGTACTCTATCAGAATCAGAATAGTGTTTAATCGCCAAGTAAGTGGTCACAAACAAGGAATTTAGTTGGTGGGCAGATGCATACAGTAAACATAATAAACTGTAGAAAATGAAGAAAATATTGGCAGAGCTATACAATATAATAGAAAATACAATAAAATAAATAGAATAAAATAATATAGAATAAAAAATAATACTGAACCAACCCTAACCCTATACATTATATATGGGTTCTATTTTCCTTCTGAAGGTTGTAGTTTGTCTGACTATTCTGGTACTAGCTACTTTACATTCCCCTATACCTATAGGGGATCAGAGGGCAGAGAGAGTCACCCACTAATCACAAGGTTGGTGGTTCGATCCCTGACTCCTCCTGGCCATGTGTCGTAGTGTCCGTGAACAAGACATTGAACCCAATTTAATTCCGGTGGGCAGGCCAGCACCTTGCATGGCAGCTCCATTGGTGTGTGAATGAGAGGCAAAAACGTGAAGAGCTTTGGGTATGCCAGAAAGTGCAATGAAATGGGCTATATAAAAGCCGTCAATTTACCTGCCCCAGTCACAAGGAGGTTTGTAAAAGGACCCATGGTTACGTGACAGATAAGGAGGAAGGGAGGATGAATAATGAAAGAATGGAAGTAGACAGAGGCATGGAGGACAGTGATAGTGACAGTGACACTCAGCTGGCGGGCTCAATCTCAGTGAGAACTCCCAAGAGGAGGTAACCTGTGACCCCATGATCTTCGCCAACAAAGCTTGTGAATACTTCATATCTCAAGATCCCTCCCCACTCGTCTCTGACTCAGACAGGTCCTTATCTCCGCTCATCTTCCATCCTTTTAGAGATTTGTCACATTGCCTGACAGCTCAATGAAACTGTGTTCCTGAGCAGGACTGAGATGCTTTTGATGATCCTTGACGGTCACTGGCAACGCCATCTCCAGATGATTTGTTGTTATTCCTCTGTGCAAACCATGGACTTAACGTCAACTTGCTCACCCCCAGAGAAGTACCATTCCAGATACAGCTCTTTCTGAACAGAGAAACAAGACAGCACCATGGACGATGACTTGTCAGTTATTCAGATGTTTTAACATTCTGGATTTCAGCCTCCCTTCTGAATGAGGACCAGGGTGAGACATTCTTTAGCCTGCAGATAGAGAGTGAAACTCAGTGCATAGCTGACACACAGACATTTGATCTGAGTGCACAACCAGCAACACATGCATTATTAAAGGTGAGCTGAACTCCTCCACATTTTGCCCCAGTCCAACCTTGCCAAGATCATAACTCTTCTTCAAAATCTCACATATCAAGCTGTTCATATACAGATTCCCATTGCCCTTGTAATTATGAAATTATGGATGTGATGTAATGAGACAGGGAAATCTCTTGAACTATAGCTCGAGAGCAAACCGCAGAACTAATTAAAACAGAACACGTGATGGATGGTTAAGCTTTGCCACAAACCTCAAAATGCTCCATTATTTGTGTTTGTGTTTATCGGTATCTCCACCTCGTTATAGCAGAATCTGGAAGCAACCATGCTCTATAATTTCGCCTGTGTACCATTAGCATTAACGACATACAGATTTTTTGAGTTCTTCAGCTCTTGGCTGAACAGAAACTACTAATTACCTTTGTGTAGTTTCTATACTCAAAAAGCTTCAGGTGGGCCTGATGGTAAAGAAGCATTTCCTTACTTAAATCGGCACAAAAGTGTTCTAAGTCTTTTTTAAAGGTGATTTGATACTCAGTGCTCAGTCATAATTACTAATTCCTCCCTCCCCATGTAAAACCCTAACTGTCAGTCTTCAAAACACAGAGAAATCTGTCTGTGGACAGGCAGCCTCCAGACTTAAAAGCACCATGGTTTGTCTGCCACCAAACCTAGTCCAGTGTTTAAAGGTCAGGTCTGATTACATCAGATTTTACACTCAGGAAGAGAGGGTTTTATCTATGTGGAGGAGCGGGCCATGTCTCTGTCTCCAGTCTGCTGTCCTCTCCAGATTAGCCAGGGCAGGCATTTCATTTCCTGGTCTAAATGGTTCACCAGTGGAGAGAAGAACTCGGAGAGGGATAAGAGAGGTAAGATGAAGGAGTGGAATGAGAGAGAGAGAGAGAGAGAGAGAGAGAGAGAGAGAGAGAGAGAGAGAGAGAGAGGGAGGGGCAGAGAAGGTTTGTTGGGATGCCAGGTGTTCTGATGTATGTTGTGAAAATGGCACCTATTCAGTTTATAGAATGTACTTCATATGTACTGTATGTCCCAGAAATGAATCAGAAATTCCCAAATATCCATACTCTTCTTAATTTATTTACATGGACTAGTTCATGCACAAAACTAGTGATTCCAACTAAAATAAATGGTGCTACTCCGATCAATACAGATAGATCAACCTTGTCTTCTGCATTTGGCTACAAGTTCTCTTCCACATCATATCCTCTCTTGCAAAACTCCTGAGAATCTCTTTGCCTGCCTGATCCATCACCGGACACTCTTCTTCCTCTGTCAGCTACTTCTCTTTGTCTGGCTGCATCCATGTTTAAAGTACACACAAAGATGTCCTGTTTTCTGTCTGTGAAGATGGAAAATACAAACACTTATCTAGGGCTTAAGCTAAAATTGGAATCAGCTGGGGTAGGAATATGTTTTAAATAATTGTAATTAAATTACATTGTTAAAAACCATTTTACGTAATTAATATAATTTTAATGAATAGATTTTCTATTCATTAAGAGAGAGAGAGAGAGAGAGAGAGAGAGAGAGAGAGAGAGAGAGAGAGAGAGAGAGAGAGAGAGAGAGAGAGAGAGACGAGAAGAAAGATAGGACTGAATAAAGAGGTACACTAAGAAAAAGACAGTCTGAAGTTAGGTAGGTATGGAAAGGAGAGAAGGGAGATGATGTGAAAAAGAGGGATCAGAGGGATGACTGGTTTGAGAGAACCTTGAATTCTAAAGGCGGCGGGGCAGCGTAACCCTTTTTCAAGCAGACTTTATCTCAAATGAAATGTGCCATATCAAAGCCATGTGCAAACTCTAAAGGGAAGATTGAGGTTTCCCCTAAAGGCCACAAGCCAAATCAGCTTTTTTTAATAACCCAAGATAATGAAAAAAATATGATACTCTCTAACAAACAACAAACTTCAGAACTCTTGTCTGATAGTCTGTCTTCAAGAAGGTGGGGGATATAACTGTGGGGTAAAGTCTTTAGATATTTCACTCTGTCAGCCATCCATCCCTGTATTAACAGTGCAGGCCAGGGTCTAAGCCTCCCTGCCTCACTCATCCATGTCTCAGGCAGCTATGACAGGCTTCATCCCTCCCTGCCCTTCTCTCCAGGAACTGAGAGAGAGCCAGTAGAAAAGCTTGACCCTCACAGAGGACCTTGTTACTGACAGCTCCCATCACTGTGTTGGTGTGGGTGGGGGGGCAGCCATTTGATATTCTCTGATAAGAAGGTCTTCCCCACCAACACCGTGACTTCCCATGCCCTTCTGAAGCTCCTCCTCCACCTGGTTCTTTCTAACCTGTGATGAGGAAGGGAGGAGAGGAGGGAAAGGGAGCGGAGGCCAGGGGTGGGGAGGAGAAGATGTAAATAATGTAGGTCTATTCTACAGGATGTGCCCTGTCTGAGTGTAGGTGGTGATGCTGATGTGTGCAGGTGTGCATGTGTTTCGGCCTGTAGCAACATCTCTGTTGACATCTGTGGCATGTGATCGCCAGGATTCTTTCCAACTCCCTCAGACCTCTGACCCCTGACCCCACAGAGTTCTCATCACCCAGACCAGGCAGAATGTTATGTTTCTCAAGGCCCCTGACAGCTGAGCTCTACGCTCAAGCTCACATAAACAGGTGATGAAGACCAGTACAAAAGATAATGGACTACAAAGGAAGGATAGCAAAATAATAACAAAAATGTCAGCAAAGACAAAAGGCACAGAGAAATGTGTTCATAGCTTGCAAGCTTTTTAATAAATCTAGTGGGATTGTCAGCCATAGCTGAATAATGACTCACAACAAAGAGATTAAAACATGGTTATTGGTGCTGAGGGAGGGCATTTGGTGGTGGTGAAAGAAAAATTGTGTTGTTGAGGGCCCTGTCAGAGATTCAGAGTTCTTCTGATCACTACTAGAATATCTTAATGGTGAAATGATTCCAGTTGGAACCCATGCCAGTTGTCTACACAAACCATGTCAATTACACAAATGTAAGCATGACAGTAATCTGTGCCACACAAAAAAACAAAAGAATAACTATGAAGCAAAGTATTTTTCACTCAGAAATGTAGTTTAGTCTCGGTACAAGAACATATTGTCTCTTTTGAATGTTGTTTTGATGGCTTGGAGTGAGGCAAGCACAAGATCAAAACACATTTGAGAGAATATCACTATTCTTAAAACACTGCAACTTCTCATGAACTCTACATATGTATATTCTCATAACTCTTCTTCATTATAAATTAATGAAATCATGAAGGCCACTTCTTTCAGCTCTAGGTAATTACTAACTTTAGAAATGGTCCATCAAAATGGTCTTGATGTTCATCTTCTCTTTGAACACTGATGAAGTGTGAGAGAAAGAGGGATGGGGAGACGGAGAAAGACTGAGCGAGAGACCAAGATAGAGAGAGAGACAAAGAGAGCAACAGGTGAAGGATGATTTTTCTTTTCACATACTGTGACGAATGTATAAACTATAGAATTACTCTTAAGCACTGGTTTTTGTATGTCTTTGTGTGTACAGACATTTGATAGTTTCTATGATTCGAGAGAAACCAATTCACCGGGTCGACTGTACAGCTAGAATGAGATGAAAAGGTGCGTTTGGAAACTATCAAGTGCATTCAACATGTTACGAGCCGGCAGGTCAATAGTTATTAACTGTTGTTTCAAAAGTAACTTTTGTGGAGGAAATCGGATGGACTAGTAACAGACTGTCGATCTTCATTCACAGTCTGAGCCAATGTTCCACTTCAAGAGGATAGGGAACTTCGAAGGTTCACTATCCTTTTAAGTAATTTGTTTGTGGGGTGTTAAGGGAAATGAAAACAGAGAACCTCCAGCCAATGCTGACAACATCAAACATAAAAGTAGAACTTGGGATCTGTAGCCCTACAGAATAAACTCACTTTGACCACAGACTTAAAAGGATGACTGGGCAAACAACATGAAGATCAATACGTCCGTCAATCTGAGAGGAATCCAATTAGTAGATAACTTATCATCCTGTTCTGACATTTACTCAAACCTTAGGGGAAACAGAACAGAACAACACCATCTGAGGACCATTCAATGACCCCCTGCAGGATTGTGTCCTAGCTTGGTGCTTGTATTTTGTATTGGATAATAAACATTAAATCCCCAAAACATTAAATCTGTGATGTTTAATCTGAGGTATAATTTATCTGCAGTGGTGGCTCAGATGGACATAAAGAGTGATTGTAACTATAATCAGGTTTTATTATTGATTTCACAGGTTTCATTTCACCAGTTGGCTGTCTGCTGACAAAAGGTGTGGAACTGGTTATGATGTTACTAAAATAGTTAATATATAAAAACAAAACCCCATCCACACACACCTACACAGACTTTTATCAGCACAAACGCACACACACACACCTATACACACACACACACTCTCTCTCTCTCTATCACACACACACACACACCAGGACCCTCTGCTCAGTTTGGCAGCTGGCAGATGTTCTACTAAGCCGGCCCAAATTCAGCTGGGACCTGCACTCTTTAATTAGGAACAGAGCTGTCATTTACACACATCTGTATTTCAGAGACTCAAGGGGGATCAACATCCGGCAAACCCCTGTTTTCAACTCAAAGAAATCATGGCTCAAGAAGAAGATCATGACACAAGAATGTGTGTGATAGAAAAACATGCTTCAGCATCCCTCCAATCCTCCCCTTCATCCTCTCCTCCTTTTCTTCCTACTCCACCCTCTTTCTTGTCCTCCACACCTTCAGTAGTATGGAGGATAAGAACGAGTTGTGTGCTAGTGAGACTTAACCCAATTCTGTCTGGGAGATTTATGATAGCAATAACATCTTAAATGTCTTAATCTGCAAGCCAGGTTGGATTTGATTAGAAAGGTTTCTATCAGTTGTTAGTTAGTTAATGAGTAGTTGAACCCCTAACTATCCAATAACCACGAGAGATCATTGATTTGTGCACAACTGGAAAATAGGATTCAGGTCAAAGAAAAACAATAATTCTGTCAGCCACAGGTGATTAGATAAAGCCAAATTATCCATGGGACACAAATCCAAGACTTTTAATGACAATTTGTAAACACATTCAATTGTGTGTGTGCATGTGTGTGCGTTCACAGAAGCCATTAGTGGAACACATCAATCAATGCAAGAAGCAGGTATTACAGTCCGAGCAGGCAGGCTTCACAGCTGGCTGGCTGGCCACCCACTCTGGTCAGAGGAGAGGAGAGCTCACCTGACTCTCATCTGACAACTGAGCACTAGCTGCTATATTTACCTAGAACAAATGGATCAAAACAATATCCGTTTTGAACCTGCTAACAAACTGCCAGTCACTTTAACTCTCTCATTCACTCAGTGTCCATTCCTCCCAACCCTTTACTTTAAAAGAAAGAACTGTCTTTTTTTGTTTCCTTTTCTCTTCTTCTCTCTTTCCCTCTCTCTCCCTTTCTATACAGTGTCTCCACCCACCTCTCGCTGTCTCACTCCTCCTTCCCCCCTCCCTCTCTATTTCTAGCAGTATCTGGCTCCTGAACAGTAAACAACCTTTCGTCAAGACCTCACACTATTCTTCCACCGACTGCAGCTGTTGTTATGACAACTCACAGCACATGATAACAGCGGGAGTTGCCCAGTACCTATGGATGTAGCAGTGAAAGAACACAGTTGAACACTAATGATCCAGACCCAATAGGAAGAAATATATATTTAACAAGGAATCAGGTGACTAGCTGTTTGGGTTGAGGCTAACAAAGGATGTTATAACTTGCTGCTATGTCATTCTCCCTCGTCTTCTAACAATCTCCTTTTCTGATAATGAAGAGTCTGTGCAAGGTGTTTTGGGAAAATTGGCGTGACCATATTCTTGTCTAGTGCATTTGCAACGGGGCGAGTACAGATTGCCCCTCAACATTATTGTTATTCTTCATCAAAGCTGGCACAGACCCATTGTGTCATGTCTTTTGTGAAATAAGATAGGATATATTGCTCACACACACAGATACTGTACGTGGACACAGCGACACACACACACACGCTTTTGACAGGATAGAGATTCTGCTCTTTACTTTTGCCTTTCATAATGTCGCCTTTTTTTCCTCTCACCCTGGATGCAGAGACAGGAAATGAAGACAGCCCTATCTCTCTGTAATAATCCTGCTTTGGAAAAGGAGCTGGAGCTTTTGCATGCTGGGAAACACGGACACACAATGACTCAGATATACTGACTCACATCCTACACTGTGTTTTGACAAATATGCACGTAAAATACATAGAAGTCATATCCATAAGCCTCCATATCTCCTCAGTGATTTGATGATTTCGACAAGGGTGTGAGATGAAAAAAAAAAAGGTAATATCGAAAGTTGGGACCGGCATTTCGTTTCAACTCTCTCCTTGCAATGGAATGTAAAGGTAGATTCCTGCATGTAATTTGCATAATCTCCTGGGGGTGGATAAATGCAAATGAGGATTCAATTAACTTATTGGAAGTGATTTTGTCATTGAATAATTGAAAAGCTGCTCTGTGATTGCCAGGGTGTCCTTCAAAGACCTTGAGGTCCACATTCAGTACTGCCCTCCTCTCCTGTCAACCATCTACTATACTCTACGCTATAAAGTTATGATGATGGATTACAATTCTAGTTTTAGACACTGACATGTTTATGCTTAATTGGCAATAGCAGTCCAACCTTGCCGCTGAACTTCAGAAGGAGAAAGAGACCTTGACATACAAAATGAAGGATTTTGCCACCACTTTAAATGACATTCTAAATTCTAATACATTTACATTTAGTCATTTAGCAGACGCTCTTATCCAGAGCGACTTACAGTAAGTACAGGGACATTCCCCCGAGGCAAGTAGCGTGGAGTGCCTTGCCCAAGGACACGTCATTTGGCACGGCCGGGAATCGAACTTGGCAACCTTCTGATTACTAGCCCGCTTCCCTAACCGCTCAGCCACCTGACTAATAATGCAAATGCAAATAATACAAAAAAAAGCTGTGAACGTTGCTTTAAAGAGCATAGAAAAAAATGTTTAGCTGTCAAATTAGCCCTCCTTTCAGTACTGTTATGAGAGCCTGAACCATCAACAGAAGTTAAATAATGCTGCCAGATTCAGAGTTGAAATGATTTGTCGCCAACTGCGTGAGTGCACATGTGTAAGGTATCCAGAACATGTTGTTTTCCAGTGATTGTTTATTTTCTTCTGTTAATGGAATCCCTTTTAACACCATATTGCAGCTCACCACTCTAGAAGCAACCAGTTACAAATGCAACATTTACAAAGACGAGACACTGAACCAGGTCCCAATGAACTGAGCTGTGCTGGCTCGTGCCCAGTAATAACCAGCCCTTGACTAAACTCAGAAACTGGAGAAGCAGTGATAATACCCATCTTATTCGTATCGCACATTTATTCTGACCCACATTAATGAGCGTGTTAAGTCACTCACATTCATGAACATGAACACATGAACGCGTGGATGAAGTGATTTGTAATTCTGTCTTTCTCAATCATAATAATCATAATTACATGAGTCAGCCTTACTAGCCTTATTAGTAAAGAATCTGCTGCATCTTTTTAAACACGACAATCCATAACTGACTGCACCTTAAATGGCAAAAAAAAAAAAGCTTTCAAACTGAGAGTAACTTTGAGAGGAAAATCTACCAGCAAGGACTGACAATCATCTCCCCTTCAGACACATCTAGGAAACTCAATGGTTTTCTATATGTGAACCAGTGAATCCCTACTGCTACAATGTTGCTTTCATTAAATAACAAAAGTTGAAGAAAAACTAGCATTTCTGTCTATTGTGAAAGGCTTGTCAGGCTTGTCAGTTCACTTCATGCTTTACCTTGGTGCAGCTATTGTCACTACACACTGTACTCCATTAATGCAATTTGCTATTCATGTTCAGCTTTGTTTCATTTATAAAGTTGTGTTCTTTTGTGTTTCATAAATAATTTTCCATTCATGGTAAATATAAGGATTCGTTGAGCACTGCTGGAAAGCAGCACCTTTGAAACCAATTTCTACTGCCTCTGATTATCAGCAGGTTAAGAGCCATTCTGTTCCCACGTGTCACTTCGAGAAGCTTTTTTAACCTTTATCCTCACAGACACAGATTGCTTCTCTCCATGTGTTGATAGCATCAACAATTTTTGACGAAAGAGCAAAAAAAGAGAACAAAAGTAAAGAGACCCACTCTCAGAGACCCACTTTCAGAGGAGCATCCTTGACACACACACATTTACATTACATTTACATTTAGTAGACGCTCTAATCCAGAGCGATTTACAGGGACATTCCCCCCAGGCAAGTAGGGTGAAGTGCCTTGCCCAAGGACACAACGTCAGTTGGCATGACCGGGAATCGAACTGGCAACCTTCGGATTACTAGCCCGACTCCCTCACCGCTCAGCCAACACACTCCGGTGCTAAGGCTGTGGAGGAGGCTGCGTGGAGATACGTTTCGATCATTCAAGCCAAGGTCTTGAGGAGGCGTTCACACAATAAAGGTCTTTTCACTCACTGTGTGATTATAGAGATCCATAAAAACTAATCATGAACCGTCACAGTGATTTTCCCATCTGTTGACTGTGGACACGGTCTCCCTCTTAAAGCAGGTACACAGACAGGCACATCACTCCAGGTTTCTGTTTCAAAGGACCCCAGCTGCCAGGAGTGTGTGCGTGTATGCATTCACCCCACACACGCAATCCTACACTCCACAAGCCTTAATTACAAAGATAAGCAACGCTTTGCGATCCAGTTGGAACCACGTAATAAACACACACAATGCCCACACAATCCAGCACATAATCATGTTGGCTCATCTCAGAGCGCTGCTCTCCTCACCACCGAGGTGGAGACAGGCTCAATGCAGCTTTGTTGGAGAACGTCCTCCACATCTCCTTCAATCCAATGTCAGAGATGGAACTCCAAACCACAGGAACTGTGGAGGGCTGAAGCCGTCACGTTCATCTAAACAGAATGACTTGAATATTTAATGCTTAGTTTGACGACAGGTGGGTAATTGAAGGTCTTTCACTGAAGGATGTAAGTAAACAAGGTGCCCCATTGATAACTGGTATTGAGGCAAGACAAGAAAAGTAAGAACCACATTCTGGATGAAAGGTGCACAACTGCTTGTGTGCTGTGAGTGCACACAGATCAGAGAAGTATGGTGATTTAACTAAAATGGCCATTTAGCAGTTAAGGTTACGCTCACTTTCGTCAAAAGAGACACCTTCCGCTCAATTTTTATCGACGGACATCACTTATAAAATTATAATTAGTAATTACATTTATTCATTTTCTAAATTGATTAATTATTCCCACCGTGAATTGGAAAATTACAACACAGTAATGAGGTTTAACTGCTAATTGCTTTGTGAATAAAGATAATTTCTCATTCACATCAATTCAGTGTAATACTGCCCCCATGTGGTAAACTACTGTAACTCCATGGAGAGTCAATAAAACTCATGCTGAGGGATTTTACCAACCCAGATCAAAATTCCCAGTAGTGTCATGTCTCAGAACCCATTTACAGCATTGGAGAGTTTGTTTATGAAACATACTGCACAATAAGCACAAAATCACACATCTGAGTTCATTCAACTGGTTTATTTTTATTCATGAATATTAGTACAATCTAGCTTGAGCACCCATGGTTTTATGAATTATTTCAAGTACTTGAGCTACAGCAGAACACAGCTTGATCAGGACTAACATTATCCATAAGATCCATAAGATCCATAAGCCAGTATCAAAGCAATAAACTTGGTGTTAGTCCTTAAGGACCTAAGTAAAGCTAAGTATTAAGACTTTAATTTGATCTAACTCAGACTGATCGCATAGAAATGTACTCAATAGTGGGGTTTTTTTAAACTAAGAGAATGGGGCAGAGTGAATATCCCTCCAGCTGAAGTAAATGATATGTCACAGCTTTGCAGCAGTCTAGAACTGATGCAGCTCCGTTTCTGCCTGTCTCTGCATTCATCATCTACATTTACAGAGCTTTTATTAATTTCAGCTTAACTCAAGCAAACCGAGTGAGTCATAACTCAAATTAATTCTGAGGTCCAGATTACAGCTGATCAAGACAGGGACAGGGATCGTCAATTCCTGCTCATATTCCATGCATGACTTTTCAAAATGAAACAAGATGTGAAGATGTTTTCAGGAAACATCTTCAAAACTAAAATGCCTCTGGGGTTTACAATATTAATGGGACTATAAATGTGGCATGACAGAATTTTGTTAAATGTTTCCTTGTACTCTGTGTATAACTAGAAGTGTCCAAGCAGCTAAGCCTTATTATTACGCAGGGAAATTATTTCTGGGGCAGCAAAACGATTATATTGAGACAAGTTGAATGATCCTGAACAAAAAGAAATTAGACAATTTCTAATGGGAAAGAGAGACAAAATGCACCAGGGTGGAATCAAAGCCATTAATATTGGTGTCACTACACTTCAGAACACCATAGCTTTTGACAGATGGTTAGGTGTCAGTGGTCCAGCATTGTCATTTCATGATGCGCTATACTGCACCAATTAAAACTCTCTAAAACACTGCATTGTGAATGCTCAACTATCAAAGCACTTTGGCATAATGGCTTGAAATTGTAATATATACAATTTGGAGATGGGTGTTTTATGGTACTACTGTACTGTAGGTACAACTACATCAGGGACCACAGATGTAACTTGTAGGCGAGTCTTAAAAGTTTGTTTTCTTTCTCTAAGGTAGGAGAAAGTTTCTTTCCCACCAGTTGCGTAAACCTATATTGTGTCTGATGGGGTCTTCCTTACCTAAGCCCAGAGTTTGCCGCCTGCTTTCAGCAACTGATTCCCACGAGTATCAAGACTGACACCTGGATTAGGGGAGAGGAGAAGAGGACAGCGACAGAAGAAGAGAGGCTTTTGGATCTAAAAGAAATCCATCCATTGCGTCTTCCACCTTCCTTACCCCAGACATCCTCAGCACAGGCTCTGAAGCCCCACAGAGTGGTGAGAAGGCTGGGTCGGGGGCCCTCCATCACACACGCACTTCCTGATTGGTAGATAAAGTTAAATGACAAGAGGAAGGAGTTAATATAAGGAAGTACTTACGTCCCTTGCTTAGGAAGCCATCTGAAGTGTTCTTTTTTTTTTTTTTTGAGAAAGACATCAGAGATCAGAAAATGTTCTTAGGTAGAGGAGTACTTCTGCATTTCTTGATTGCTGAACCTCTCATTACTGCTTATTGCTTCTGACATATTCAGTTTAGTTGGTATAGTTGAGTTATAATGATAGATTCTAAACTAGGTAAGCAATATTGACATGGCAAGAATGTATTTCCTTACACCAGTCTCTTTAACAATACATCAAGTTTAAAAACACTGCCTTGTTTAAGGAATTATGTTACTGTAATACACTGCAATAAGATACAACAGAACTGGCAAATGGATGAATAATCAACTTTATGAACGTCAATGGGAAAGTGTTGAGCTGTCAGGGTTGTCAAGAAACTGCCACAGGGCATGTTATCTTGGTTACATAAAATATTTATTTGACTTCAAATCAGAGAAGGGTCATAGCTAATGAATATGGAGATGCTGAATATAGCTGGAATAAGAAATTACCTCAGGGCACTCTGGTACTGTAGAAAGGGATGAGAATTAGCAGAGAACTACATTTCTCGATTGAGTTGATCAACATGCCAAACACACATTGCCCCCCAAGCTTCCCCACCCACAGGAAAGGGGGTAAAGAAGGTCAAGCATGAGCCCCATTTCATTTCACATTTTAGATTAATTCCATCTGAAAAGGTTAATTCCTATAAAGACGAGGGTGTGAATGTGATTCACTTGCCTCCAGGGCTGTGGGCTTCAAGGCACATCTAGATGACGTGTTATGGTGCAAGACCTTTATTTCAGACCATACTGATCCAATTGACAAAGAGGCTGATGTAGATTCTGAACTTGAATTGAACTATTATTTTGAGGAAGTCTCAAACTATTTGTCACATCAATTTCTCTACACAAAGGTGTTCATATGTTTGGTTCATATATTTAGGTCAAGTGTAAACTATTCAGTTTCACATGAAACCCAACCCTGTACAGGCTTCCCCTTTTTCTTGAAAACGGTTGAATACTACCATTGAAAAGTACCCTGTCAGAAAAGGCACTGTGTTCCATTAGAGCTCTGCAACTGAAGTCTAGAGACAGACTGGTGATTTGGCCAGTTTCCCAGACACAGTCAGATGATTCTTATAATTAAGAAACCATTTAACTGATTTCACTGAAAATCTCCACTGACACTGAAAGAACACCAGGTTTTACAGAACTTCCTCTGTTACTGGGTCTGACATAAACGTGAAGCAGGCTGAGGCTCAGGAGTGGAGGAAGAGGAGAGGAAGAGAGGAGGAGAGGAGGAGCACTCAGTGCTGCTCCAGTGTAGCGGTGAAGAGGTAAACAAGGCTCACCCTTAGTACGGGAGGAGGGGGAGGCGGGGATGATGAAGAACACAGCAGAGAAACGATGTGTTCCTCACGTGACTCACTCACGCGCCGCCATGCCCTGACCCGTGCCTCCGTCTTCACCTGGGTGGTTCGAGATAGAAGGGAAAAACTTCAAACAAACAACTAAACAAAAGGAAAAAAAGCAATAAAAAAATAACTTGAATTTTGTCTTTCAAAACAGCAGATAGATCAATTGTACTTCAAGTACAAAAAAAGAAGGGGGAAAAAAAGCTAACCAAACATGAGAAAGCCAATGTTTTGGAAACTGAAAACCAGAGAGCTCAAGGACAGCAGACAGAAATGGTGGTCCTTGTCTTTGAGGATTATTTTTGCTCCACAATTCAGCCAAATAGTCAACATCTGCAAGATATGATGTCACACTAATAGACTTGTAGTGGTCGAAACATCCTTTTTTGGGGTCATCCAGAAGTCAATATCATAGTGCCAAATGTTGATTTCAAGACTCTAATGCTTCCAGGTGTATCAGGTTGTGCTGGGTGTACAATGGTCAATAAAAACTGCAATCACAACCGCAGTCAAGTAAACTGTTTCCTCAATATGCAGTTATTGGTTGGTTGTCTTCAAAGTGAAATTTGCCAAGACATTTGGTCGGTCAAAACTGGTCAGATCAATGTATGTCATGATGACACAACTGAATTTGAAAATTTCGTATAACTGAATGGAGTATGGTTGAGTTTTATTGAAATGTAACAAGAACAATTTATAAATACAAATCACATCAAAGAACAAATTGTCTCGCAGATCAAGGATTTGCCAGACCTGTAGTTTAAATGGGCAGCTTTAAAACTGTAGTAACACTTTTATAAAAACACAATTACTCTACCTAGACAAATGGTAAACATACAACTGCAATGTTACTGCCTAACTACAAGAAAAAGGCACTATCTACCTCTCTTCTTGTACCCACTTATGCAAATCCACTTGAAATAAAGCCATTATCTTAAAGCCATTATGTACAAGCAAGTGCTATTTCTTAAAGAAAATAGGGAGGGGGCTTAGTCTATAAGGGAAAGGGGATGGTGGTTTAGAGCATGTCATTAAATGAATGGTAGTCATGATCATCCAGTTCTTCCCCCAGTAAAAAACATGAGTCAACAATATTTTTAACTGTAACTTTCAAAAGGAATAAGATAGCAATTTTGCTTTTAAAGTGTAAATGTCCAGATACCACAAGCAAAGCAAAACAAAGGAATAGACTGAAGAAGCAAGCTCGTGTATATACACTTATCGTCTTCTCCACACTTGTAGTGCAATCATTCCATATTTCGCAAAGTGTGTAGATTTGTCAAATTATGCAAGTTGAGTTTTTTCTTTTTTTTTGTACGATGTCTTATGGATATAACTGGTCGATTTGTACACAGCCAATCAAAACTTGATGTCACTCAGCCCAATCCGTTCATTTGTATTTAATCTACTTCCATTGTTGCCCATAAGAATCTTGGTAAAACTCCTGGTTGTCATTATTGTAACCATAGTTACCAGAGTAGTCGCCACCCTGCTGCAGTGGTTGCTGGGCGATGGGTTGGGAGCCCCAGTTCTGCTGGTTGGCGGTCTGGCGGCGTTTGGAGTCAGGCTGGGTGTAGCCGTCTGCTTTCCTCTTCCCCCCTACGTTGCCCCCTCGGTTACCCCGGGCCCCTCGGATGCCCCTACCCCGGGGCAACTGAGCTGGGCCTCCAGGAGTCCCGCGGCCCCCTCCACGCCCTCCCCTGGGAACCCCCATCGGAGACCCCCTTTGGACGTAGCTGCCTCTGCCCCGAGGGGGAGGCGCTCCTCTGCCCCTGGGTGGTGGGGGAGCACCCCGGTTCACCCTGCCCCCCCTCCCTCTTATAGAGTAGACGTCATCATAGCCATAGTAAGGATCGTCATAGCTTCCTCTGTAGTCATGATAATCGTAACTGTAGTAATCGTCGTAGTAGTCCTCGTACCCATAGTAATCCTGAGGGTAGGCGTAGCCCCCACCCCCCCTCCCGCCTCGGCCACGCCCCCTCATGGGAGGAGGCATGCGCGGGGGAGAGTAGTAGTAGTAGTCGTCATACCTGACAAAAAACAACAAATAAACAAGCAAAAAGATGTACAAACAATGAACAACAATAGCCTATAGTGTTGTTTTTATGAACCATAACAGTACGAGATACGATGTGTCTTCACAACTCACCCTGAGGTCCTCGGGGGCTGTCTCTGGGCCTGACGCTCCTTCTTCTTCTTGTCTGGAGGCTTTGCCAGTACAATCTCAATCTCCTCCCCCTCCAGCTCCTTCCCATTCATCTCCTGCATGGCCTGGACATTGTTGGACAATAGAGAGTGTTGACATCCAGTGACTTTTTCCGAGAGAGAATTTCAACACACATTCACAGGCGCACATACCTGCTACACACACGCACGTACTTACTAGTACTTATGCTTATTTACACACACATTTACAGATTCACAAAGACAGAAGTACACACCTTAACAGCAGCGTCTCTCTCCTCAAAGTGGACAAAGGCATAGTCCTTCAGCTTCTTGACTCTCTCCAGCTTCCCAAAGTGGGAGAAGGTCTTCTCCAGTAGCTCCTCTGTGACAGGGGTGGCCAGGTTCCTCACAAACAGCACCTTCACCTGGCAGCACACCAACACAGTATAAGAGAGACAGATCACCACACAGGAAAAGGAAGGATGAACATTGGGGTGAGAGAGGGCAATGAGGAAAACGGGTGGGATATTAATATCCGAGGCACAGTGGCATATGTGCCATTACAGCTTGCAAAAGCATGAGTCGTACAACATCTAGGGCTTATTGTGTTTGATGAGTCGAGGGAGTCTGTTCCGTGCAGTGATGGGCTTTTCTTAGAACTGAATCATCACACAATTCCCCTTAGTGTAATTTCAGTCAATTAAATATTATTAACTGCTTTTCAGACTGTTCTCTTCAAGGATTCGATTCTCTGGCCTCTCGTCTGGTTTTGTGGTCTTAGTGTTTTTTATGGGGCCAGAGCCAAGTTTCAGTGACTCGGACCTCACCCTGGCCATGATCCCTGGGTCTGGTTCCTCCACCGGGTCCGCCCATTCCACCGTCACCGGGTTCCCCCACACCTTGACCTTGCCGCTCATCAGGCGGCGGCGGGCCTGGGCAGCAGTCTTGTGGTCTTCATACTCCAGGAAGCAGAAGCCCCTGTTCTTCTTCTTGTCATCAGGCTGGTGATAGAGGATCACCTCCATGAGGCCCTCTGGTGGAGGAATGGAGGAAAGTATTTATGTATTTTTAAATCTCTCGCCCTGTCAGGAGATTGACTACAACAACAGCTGTCAAGTGTGGCACTCTACTCCAGAACAGGTATGTGACATTAAGATTAATGTGTGCATATACAGTACAAGGCTGCATTTGACATAGAGCAACACATAACATTTAAGGAAGAGGCAATGCAGGTATGACAACACTAGACATGCAGTTGGTGTACCCAGGCATCCTCTCAACACTTTCAGATATATAAGAGTTTGTATAACACTTCTTTTTATGATTCGATTGTTAGTCTCCTCAGACAATATTTGTAATAAATCATAGTTGATTGCAAACAATATATATAGAAATTTGAACTTTGATCTTTCTCTAACCTGTAACTTTGCTGAAATCTTCCAATATGCTCTCTCTTGTCTTGTTCTTTGGAATTGAGCCAACAAAGAGTCGATTGTTTGCGACAGAGATGCAGACACCCAGGTATTTACCTGACCGGATTTCATAATTATCACACTAAAAACAAAAAAGGGTTGACAAAAAATACATGTTCTTAAAATTTTGCACAAAACATGTCGCCAATTCATGCACAGTCAAAACATTTAAGAAATCACACATAAACCACAAATAGACCACACTGTCTGCCAGGCTTCAGTCAAGTAAAAAGGCATATGTCAGGGCCCCTATGTATAAATGGACTGCCTTTAAATGTGGTTAAGTGGTGCTAGCTTAACAACAAATAATCATCCAATCCAATCACTAACCTAACCTTAACCGAAAACCTTAGGTTTGGGTTGTTCCTCTAGTAATTTGATAAACAATACATCTAAGGTCCTAAAATTTAACCTAACCATGACCCTATTTAAATATCATCAAAAGTGATTTGGACTGTTGTGTGATGGTTAAAGCAGCTCCTATGTCTCATTTATAAAAATAGTGATGATCTACAGACTTTGGTACTATGTTGATGTGTAATAACTGGGTTTGTTTTAGGGTAAGTAGACATTTGTATTGTGCTGTATCTATAATGGGGGGGAACCCTTAGTTAATGGTCCATCCTCTCCATGCAAGAGGATGTCTTAATGGCATGTCTTACGAGTTTGACAGCCTCTTGTGCGGCGTCCTTGTTGCAGAAGGTGATGAAGGCGTAGCCCCGATTCTGACCCGAGAGAGGGTCCATCATCAGACGCAGGTCCCAGATAGGCCCCGCCTTCTCAAACAGCGGCACAAGCTCATCCTCATACAGGTCTCTGGGGATCTTACCCACAAACACCTGCAGTGGCCAAAGAGAAAGGAAAAGTTTAGCTCCCCAAGCTGAGTTAGGTTGGAAGTAGGTTATTTTGTTATGAATTGTGGAATTAAATTGCAATGGAGTATAAACAGTACAGGAGTTCCATAACCAAGTGAAAACAACCTTAACAGTGGTCAAGTTGTGCCTTTGAACAACAGAAAAAAACAGTGTTTGACCATAACAAAGCTGGGTCATTTCCCCTTGCCTCTGTCCCGACCCCAGGCTGTGTTCCAGTGTACACCTCGTCTGGGGGAGGTCCCCCGTACTTCCTCTGTCCTGTGGTCACATCCAGAGTGTATCCTGTTCGCTCCAGAAGAGCCTGGAAAGGAAGTCAATGACAGAAAGGATTCACACAGAGACCATGTACGTCTGCATCTTAGCTAAATAGAACTAAACTAATCAACTGCATTTGATAGTAGTTTTAGCACTTTTACTGTATTTCATTTTTTGTCACCTTGATCTTGGACTCATCTGGACCCTTTGTGGATTCTTGAACTTTGCTTCCTTGTTTTTCTCTTTGTCTGTATGTCTTCATCACACCACAGAGAAACGCACTCTTGTTCTGGGAGAGGCAGTGATAGACATTAATGATGTACAATAATGATGAAGACAGTATATCTTACCTGGAGTAAATCCCATAAGCTATTTACAGAGTAAAATGGATGAATGTAAGGACAGCTTTATGTGGGGGGTGGGGGTTGAGGCAGACTCACCTGGACATGTGACAGGTCACTCTCCTTAAACTGCAGAATGACTGCCAGGGCCCCCTCCTCATTGAACTCCCTTAGGGCATCAATGGCCCTCTCATCCAGGTCAGCATAGGCCACCAGCCCTGAGAAAAAGGGGGAATGAGAGCAGAGAGAGATACAGCGAGAGAGACATTACATTTACATTTAGTTATTTAGCAGACGCTCTTATCCAGAGCGACTTACAGTAAGTACAGGGACATTCTCCCCGAGGCAGGTAGGGTGAAGTGCCTTGCCCAAGGACACAACGTCATTTGGCACGGCCAGGAATCGAACTGGAAACCTTCAGATTACTAGCCCGCTTCCCTCACCGCTCAGCCACCTGACACCCCTTTGGCGTCATTACATTACATTGATTTGTCTATATAAAGGTTTTATAGAGTTGGCCTTCACACTCGCTTACCAGTCTGAAATATGTCATCCAGGCTTTCTGCCACTTTTTGAGGAAGCCCGGCATCTAGCAGGGTCTGGTAGTTCTGTGTGTGTGTGGCACTGACATCCATGGGCTCCTCTTCTTCCTTCAACAGAGTTGAATTGCCATTCACCTCAGTAGCCATTCTCCTAGGGCCAGAGAGAGGTCAAAAGTTATACATTTGTAAAGAGAGGTGGTTCTTTTTGAGGGACTGAGTTCCTTAGTTATTATGTTATGAGCATTGCATGAACACTACTATTTGAATGAACTATATATAACTGCTCAATTTTACTGGTTGGGATTTTGTCAATTAATTGCTTGACTATAGAAAACATGTTTTTGAGACAGAACAGAATACAAGGATTCCACTCATTATTTTGCCATTAACAAACCGTAGCAGGTATTGCAGGGGAAATAGTCGTGCGGCGTGCTAGACAGAGCACCAAACAAGTCGACCTAGTGTTTTGGGACAAACAAGCACGATTCCTGGCGGGAACTGGGGTGACGTCAAAAAGGAGAGGTAGGCTAAATTTGCACCTGGCAAGGCTAATATTATGGTGGATAGAAAGTTAGAGGCTAGTACTGTGCTAATGTCTCCTTTACGAAATAACGTTGTTCAACGAAAACAACGTAAGAAACTAAAGTGTGATCATATAAGACCTGCACCGACTAATTCGTAGTTAATAACGCCATGGCTTAGCAATCTAGACACAAGGCCTGGCTGTCTAGAACGCCTTGACTAACGTTGGACTGTAAACATAAAGCCGACCCGCCCCCTACATTACCCACACTTCTCTTCAAGCTGGCCAACAACTGATGGTAAATTTGAAGAGCCTCATTACATTGTAACGGTAAAAAACGTATAAATGGATGGTGGCTAATAGTACCTATACGCTTAAATTATTGCACTAATGCAATGGCCTTGTTCGTCCCAAAACTGAGCCCATCTTTCTATCCAAACGCTACGAATTATTGTTATAAATACATACTGGCACAATTTACAGTATGCAAATGCTATTTTAGGAAACAAACTTACCGTTACACTTGAGCCAGTTGCAACAAAACAAAATTATGAGTTATCAAAATGCATATAATATTGTTAAGTGGACCTTCCCCTCTTTATTTGGGTCTGTACACCGGAGACTGACAGCTTAGTGCTCGTTCATGTGTCTTCCTCCTGGTAAATCCAACCCGATTCCATTCGCGCGCACGTTCTCATCTACGGGGTTTCCGTCGGCACTTGCACGGCCGTTGCTTGTTGGGCGACTTACTTGTAAGTGCATATTCAATAGGTCAGTGCAGTTAGACTTGTGTTTATAAGCATTTCAACATCATTTTTAAATATTTGCCTTTATCACAGGCCAAGTGCAACTGCCCAAACCAAAAACACAAGCAGACCAAATAGCCTAAACACTTTCTATAAACATTTATTCCTCTTTTATTGGCCACAAGAAACCAGCTCAGACAAGTACACCATACTGTTTCAGCACATCAGTGTACTTTGCGATCTTGCTCTCCACGTTCTTCTCTGCCACTTTTTTCAGCTTGATCTGAGTCTTCACCTTGGTGTACCGGATCTTGGCTTTCTCTTTCCTCTTCTCCTCAAGGGTGGCTGTGATAGCCTGGTACTTCCAACCAACCTCATGGGCCAGCCGCCCAAGAAGGGCAAACTATGAGAAAAGCAGTGTGGTTAAAAATATGAAAAATAATCTACCTCATAGTAAGAGTTGACGATTACTCATTGCAAGTTGTCCTGTGCAAGTCATGTTAAATTGAGCACACTAACAATCGTATATGCAGACAACCAATAATCATGCAACTTAAATCATCATGGCAAGAAAGAAACATCTAACAGGCACTGTTAAGAATTACCTTGCGAGTGGGCTTCAGACGCACTATCTTCAGGGCGGCTGGGACGACCATACGCTTCCTCTGTGGAACAAAACAGCTTCAGGCCCTGGAGCAAATGGCAGGTCCACCAAGCGTGGATGGTACTGAGCTTGTCCCAATTAACTGGCCGTTAAAACTATTTGCTTATGTCTCAGATGGTAGTGCATGTAAAGTATTCTCATGGTCGTGAAACTCGAATACTTAACTGTGGTAATCATCACTGACAATAAGCAAAGTCTAAATAGTAATAATGTAACAGAGTTGCTGATGGAATCAGCAGTAACTTGACAAATCTGTTACAAAAAATTTAGTAATCAGGATGCTACCAATCAATTACTAAATTAAAACTTAGCTTCTGACTCACCAAAAATAAATTTAGATAATGGGTACCAGCTTAAAATTGCAACTGCTGTAACCATGTCTACACTTTGTGGGCCAACTGGCTGAGCTCTAGAGCGGCTTTCTCCCTCAGATTCAGGCCCTGCTTGTTGTGTGGGGTTGAGGCATCATTCACCTTGTCATAGGGAGGGGGGATACCGTCAAACACCTTCAGCCTCTCCAGAGCAGCCTGTCCCCTCTTGGTTTTGTGAGGGAGCATGCCTGTTGGGGTTAAAGGGCAGTAAAACATGACTTGGACATTCACAACATTAATCCAAAAGCTATTATTCTTTCCACATCTACTAGTTACTCAACATGCTCATGTGTGCACACACACACAGATACATTGAGTATTGGCCAAACTCAACTCAGTAATCAGATCCGTAGATTGTCTCATCAGAAGATGGATCAGTTTCGGGATAGGGTTCATCAGTGTCAAGCAAGGACCAACCTGGGCAATACCATTCTAAATGGCATCAAACTATCAACCGATGTGGAAGAGTGGACTCACCCCTGACAGTCCTCCAGAAGATCCTACTTGGAGCTCTGAAGTGGTATGGTCCACGGGAAGGGTTGGTGTTCATCCTCTTACGCAGGAAAGCCAAGTACTTCACTGTTCAGAGACATGGGTACAAGTGTTAGATTACATACCTTAAATCTACTAATTACTTATCAAAGCATTCATGCCTCTTTGTCTCAGATGGTAGTGCATGTTACGTAATCTCATGGTCGTTAAACTCAAAGATTTAACTGTGGTAATCATCACTGACAATGCTCTAGAGAAATCCCATAAAATACCTAAAACTACAACAACTTACGCTTATTACGATAGAAGTTGCCAGATATGTTGATGCCCTCACACCTGACGACCACCACCTTGTGACCTGGAATAAGTTAGGGAAAATAGTTAATTACATAGTTTATAGAATTGGTACTTTACAAAAACAGTCCAGTTACCAGCAGCTCAGATATTAAGTTCCTCAATTTAATTCAGACAAGGGAGATAAAATATCATCACTGACAGCTATAGGTAATTTGCCCATGTATTTAAGTCAGACAGGCCATTTGATTGAACGACTTGTTCAGTGTGAATAACACTTACCGAGTAGGACCTGCTTGGCCACGATGGCAGCAAGACGCCCGAGTAGATGGCCTCTGCCATCTAGCAGCAGAACCTGGCAGGTGAGAAAATATATGCGTTTAAATGCAGAAATCTTGGCATACAACTAGATTCAAAGAGGCCATTTGGAGGCGCAGCTAGTCGGCGAACAATTTGCCTATGTCTCAGATGGTAGTGCATGTAAAGTATTCTCATGGTCGTGAAACTCGAATACTTAACTGTGGTAATCATCACTGACAATAAGCAAAGTTTAAATGTATGTATAATCCCCTGGCGACATCCATTATTATTTACAGCACATGTGGTTAAATTATCGAGCACGAGTGGAAAAGGCCAAGGCAAAGAACGGTCAGAGTTGGATCGGTCAATCACGGAGTGGCATGCAAGTTAAAAAAAACGCATTTCAATGACAAGTAATTTAAAATCACAAACCCCGACCGTGCACAGGTTTCAGCATACACATTTTTGAACAATTCTTTGAGGCCCGTGCTAGTTGCTAGCTTGCTATCGTTTACATAGCCTAGCAGCAGGGCTGCCATGATTGTGAGGCATGTCCGGCTAACGTTGTGGCAGAGCAAAGCGTGACATCCAATTTTTGTCAGAAAAGACGATCAGCTCAGGTATAAATCACGAAACCTCGCCAACACTAAAGTTCCAATAATAGGCTAAGCAATCATATTCGCAAAGGTGTATCTTAGCCATTTATTCTTTATGTAATTAATAAGTTAAACGTAGCGCTCTCACACACCTTATTGAACCGGTCCGCCATGATGTGCGAAAAGAAAGACAGACGGGTTGGCCTGCCGTAAAAGACAGGGGTTTTGCGGAAGTGACGACGCTTGTCACCCTTCTTCGAAGGATGTGTAGATTTCATATCAGACTTGCATAGGTTTGCAGCCACCATCTGGACAGAATGAGTAACGTAATTTTCATTGTTTAAATGACAGGGAGAACTGACCATGATTGTTGGTAGTTGATTGATCCAAACGATCATTTCTCAAATGTGCTAAATTGATCAAATTTAACGTGACTTATGTGACGTCATATACAACAAATATTCCGCTCTCTGGAAATAAACTTTAGATTCTTTCAAATAGAGACAGGTGTACACTACTTTGTTAACTATTAGTAACCTTATCTACAGTATAAACAAGCATCACACAACTTAGTCTTTGATATTTTTATTTCAGCAGTCATAGTTGAACACTTGCATGCAGATATTGAGTAGGCTACTCTGAAAGTTTCAATAAAAGGCAATACTGTAATTTTTTCTATCTTTCCTTTTTTTTCTGTAAAACATCCCTTTCCATTTCTTTAATTACATGTCTCCATTCCAAGTCAAAAACATGAATGAGAGCACACAATAAGGTAAAATCTGAGGATGCCAACCACCTTGAATGATTGCGATTAAAAAAACTCAAGCATTTTGGACATTCAACAGCACATTCACTGGAAAAGCTTCTGTGTGCAGTGCAGGCAATTTACTAAGGACTTTGGCAATCAAGAATGACAGAGCTTCACACTATGATTGGTAGAGAGCTTTGTCAAACAATAGATAAAGAGCTTTGTTGGGGTTTTTTCACAGTCTCAGTCATCATGTTTCAGCTTTCGGATCTTTCCCTTGTGGCGGTCAATCTCTCGTTGCAGACGCTCAATCTCTTTCTTGTGATGGTCAATCTCCTCTTGGTGGTGCTGCTTCAGAGCAGCTAGCTGCTCCTGCTCTTTACGTCTACAGAGGGAGGGGAGATGGAGAGAGTGTGTAATGACAGGCAGCGTGTCAAAACAAGCTAAATGCTACTATAGCACAACAGTACATTTTCCTATTTACCTCTAGCTACAGTTACTGTTAGGTTACGGTCTGTGATGACTTTACTATGTTTGAATAAAAGACCCTACTCAGGGGGAATGGGAATCAGGAAAAACAAATAGCAGGTCCACTTAGGGTCTGGAATGACATTAAGGGACTTTGTCATAGTTGTAAGGGGCCAAAATAGCAAGCAATATCAGGTCTGGAAAACGGAGTCACCCTCACCTGAAGTACATTTCCTCCTCAGCAACCTGCTTCTTCCCCATGGCTCCTCCTGCCTCTCTGATTGATCCTCCACCTCCTCCTCCCTTCCCTGCACCTTTGCCCAGCTCACCCAGCTGAATCATGGGAAAGATAACATACAATGAATATACCGAATTTTATCACAATGACATACTGAAAGTCAGATGGCTGAGCGGTTAGGGAATCGGGCTAGTAATCTGAAGGTTGCCAGTTTGATTCCCGGCTGTGTGAAATGACGTTGTGTCCTTGGGCAAGGCACTTCACCCTACTTGCCTCGGGGGGAATGTCCCTGTACTTACTGTAAGTCGCTCTGGATAAGAGCGTCTGCAAAAGGACTAAAATGTAAATGTAAATGTTTAGCACACAGGTTATCTTGAGCACATTTGCCCTTTCATTTCTTTGTCATTCAAATAGGGTCATTTCACTATGGACATGATTTCACAATTAGGAAGTAGGGTGTGAACATTCTTAGCTGCTAGCCTATACTTTTAACAATAAGAAACTGATAATGTAATGTTATACCAAAGTGTATAGTTATACCAGAATTGACCAGAATATGAGAATAATGCTTTTAAAAGCGACCCTATTGTGAAGTACAATTGGCAACATGCATTCACGGGGAGGCATTCACTCCAGAACATTGTTGTCTAATGAAACGTCAAACCCAAACAAAATCTGCCTACATTGGCTACTAGGGATGGAGATTTGAACTGATTTCTATTCGAATAATATCCGAAATTATTTTCAAATATTCCGGATAATCTATTTTTATTAATGTGGTTCCGTTATGTAATTAGCCTGACATGACGCAAAGCATACAGTAAACACATGAACCACCAAACATGCTGGCAATAATTGGGACTGTTAAGCTATTATATTAAATAAGGATTGAATAAAGAAAAAAAATGAAAGATCAATTTATCAACATGACGAAAAGACAATGAACTTGAAAAAACGCTGCGTCTTCAGACGTATAGGCTCTTAAATTGGCGGAATAGCGCTGAGCTATTATGTGTAATAAAAAGTTTAAAAAAATAGTAGGCGAGTACGGAGTCGATATACGAGCAGGACGGCATAGAAACGACTCTGCAGGAACTGAGGTTGCGGCGAGGTACCTACTGCTTAGCCAGGAAACTAAGCTTCTTGTAGCGCCAAATGAAATGAAAGGAGACTCGCAGCAGAACGCAGGGTCACGTAGCATACCTTTGTTGATGGTTTTCATAATTTCTAACGTCACAACTATTAGAATTCACACCACGAAGCGACGGTTTTTCATTAAAAAAAACGTTTTTTAATTAAACTATGCTCATAAGTATTCGAAAAAAGTATTCGAATACTAACTTACTTTAGGATATCCGGATATTCGATTAACCACGTCCATCCCTATTGTCCCAACGTGTTTATGTATATATGTTTATGCTATCCTTGAACAATGTTGCCATTAAGAAATGCTTATATTGAACCAACGTGGAAATTAAATACGCATTGCTATAAAAGGTATTCTATTACATATTCAATTTACCTGGTCGGATGACATCCTTAGCTGTGTGGCCAGGAAGCTCCTAACGTTAGGCCTCAGAAATCTTGCCATTTTTCGTTCTGAAACATACCACTGACTGGTTTGCCCTTGTCAACCAAAATACACCAAAATAAGAACTTTCCATTAGACAAGAGGGGGTGCGTACATCGACGCATGGGGCTTTGAAATTGTGTAATTAATTATTTCAAAGTGTACTACTTTACAGTCTGGGTCTTTCTTTAATTATTCCTAATTTAACCTATGCCAGGACCATGAATTTGATCAATAACGGTAGCTGTAAAGCTTTCAAATAAGTGACCCCTGCTGAATGGTATGGTCCAACATAGGAAACAGAGTTACGCAGCACGCACTACGTCGTAGCGTAACTCCGTGTTTTGACGATCAAAAGCATAGACATATATACGTCTATGATCAAAAGCATATCTATGATCAAAAGTAGCTTCTTTGTTGTGACGTTCACCCTTGTCACGAGGACACACTTGTATCACACAAAGAACTTATATACTCTGACACAATGGACTTTAAAATGCAGGCCTATATATTTATATAGAAAATAAAACCAACGTCACGTGTCACTTACGTCCATGAAAAAATCTGAATGACGACAGGTGCTTTGAGAGATTTTATTCACAATTCTGCAAGAAAAGTCAGTTTCTCCCTCAGTATCAAACCAAACACTGAGTCACTTATTGTGACGTGCCGAAGGACCTTTGCGTCTCCACATTAAATCACACCTTGCACACACACAGGCAAAAAAAACTAAGCATAACATATTATCATAAGTATCCAAACCACATTCAAATATGCCAAAAGTTAGCATAAACTTTTTATCCAATCCATATACCATTAAATGCTGATTCATAAAATAAATTATTTACAGGTAATGGTCACATTTTTGTTTACAAAACAAATGCATAAAAAAAGAGGTTTTGTAAAAAAAAGAATTGACAGCTCTACGTCTGAATATCTTAACATTTGAAAATCTAAACTTATCATTCCTTTATGCACTTCCTATCAGCTAGCTACTTTTTATACTTTAGAATTTCCCTCATGTTATCAGCTAACCGTGCAGAATCAGAGATTGGGAGAACACAGGCACTCAAATCTAATTATGATTATCAGTAATGATCCATCTGAATTGCAGTTATGAGTTAATATGGAAAAAGACAAACCTTTTTAAATTTCCCAGTATTCAACCACAAAACCATTACACCAGTCAAATGGAATTGGTTGACTGGATATACCTGTGCTTACTTATTAAATAGTAAATTTACTGTGGGTTATATTACTGTGCACAAATACTCTTGATGTTCAGGGATGGACTTTTAGTCTATGACTGAGGATTTTGACGTCTATAAATCCTTCCAACATGATAGTGCTGATAAGAGATTGAGTTACTTTTTCCATGCACATTTAGAAGTTTTAGGAGTATTTTTGGAATGATTAAGTAACAAATTGTTATTAATCAACTAAAATTGAATAAAAACATAGACAAAATATAATGAGCAACCCTTGCAAATAGTAACCTGTAATCGCAACAGCAATTTCGACTCCTGGAATATGTATGTGTATATGCACAGCCGTTTCCCTATCTCACGCTCTTCTGAGGGTGCTTGTGCAGATTAATTTTGTTTTTTTACAAGTAGTTAAAATAAAGAAGAATAAAAACAATTGAAACTGTATGGAAAATAATGTGAGGTTGGATCCAAAATAAAAATAAAAAAATAGACTGGGGAGGGGTACACAGAGAGATTGAGAAAGAGAGAGAGCAGTAGATCAGAGGGCCTGGAGTGACCTCCGGAGACCCTTGGGGAGAGCTGGTGGTTGTGCGTCCCCCCTTTGGCCCCGTCAGTCGTTCTTGATCCCCAGGGCTCTGAGCCTCTCCAGGAGAGGAGGGTGCGAGTAGTGCCACATGGAGAACAGCCAGTCAGCCACAGGAAAGCCTAGGTTGTCTTTGTTCAGCTTGATAAGCGCGGAGTACAGCTCAGAGGCCTTGCCCATTGCCCGAGCAAAGGCATCTGCCTGGAACTCGAACCGGCGACTCAGCACCGTGAGACAGAAGGAGAGGAGCTGGAGGGAAGAGAGTGAGGGAAAAAAACCTGAAGTCTACTACTAACAGAACAACAATAACCAACCTTTTTTAAGTTTACAGTCAGAGATGTCAAGGCATTATTTATTAAATAGTCACCTCATTGTATGGAGAAAAGATGAATTGGAAGATGATCATCAACCCAATCAATGTGGGCTGGCTGTCATAGAAACCAAATGCTAGGAACAGCTCTTTCCGGCCAATCATAACAGCAAAAAGGAAGAAGCACAGGAAGGAGTTCATCTAGAAGCACAAAAGAAAGTAATTAGTACTGTAATTCTGTAAAAATTGTGTAATAATAGTAAAACCAACAGTGTAGAACACAACAGTTTTAAATTTTGTAAAATGCACCTGGCTGATGACAATGTTTTTCACAGTGTGGCCTAGCTTCCAGTGGCCGAGCTCATGGCCCAGAACCGCCAGGATCTCTGGGTTGTTACAGCCTTGCTTCTTATTCTGGAAAGAGTCAGACACATTAACTGTTGGTTATTGTATCATCCTAACTGGGAGTGTTTAGTCCTTGTCTATGAGTTCTCCCCAAGAGGTGTGTCAATGATTCCCAACAGAACCCTTAAATGAACTCTCCAGGTTATTTTAGGCACTTTTGTAGAAAATTGCAGCCTAGTCATTTTATTTTCCAAGGACTTTTGATGCTCACTGTTGTCATGACTACTGTCATGAGTCACTACCTGCCACTACATCTCCCTTGTATAGGGGTATATCTGACCTTAGGCTTGGCTTTGGCCTCAGTGGCTGCGTCACCATCTTCTGTCTGCTCTGGCTGGGGCTCCCCAGCCTTGTTGAGGGGGGAGTAGTCCTCCAGCAGGGTGTCGAACAGAACAATGCGTTTGTTCTTAAAGAAACCATAGAAGTAGGCGTTGCTGTGGGAGGAGCGTTTGGAACCTGGTGAAATGGAAAGGAATGTAACTTTTTTTAAACCTCATCTTAGAATACAGCAGGTGTTCTTATTTCATACAGCCAATCATACATTCAGTAATTGCACTTTTGTACATCGCTTTAGATAATAGTGCCTGCTAAATGATACATTTCTGTGTAATTGATGTATCCATGTCAAGTGTCAGGACAGACAGAAAAGTTGTACTTAGATTGTAGTTACTGAGAAACTCACCTTCAACTACATAGACCTTGGTGAGGGGGAAACTGATGGACTTAGCCATAGTCTCAATATCTGTCTTCAACTCTCCCTCTGGCAAGGGGGTAAACTTGTCAAACAGGGGAGCTATGTAGTCAGCATAGATGGTTACTAGCACCTGAGGAACAGATTAATTGAAATAATCAAAATATGCAATGTGCAAATAGAAAAGCAATACAAATAAAAAAATAACACAATTTTAAATTGTGTACTATATAGTGATCGATGTAAAGCTTTATTCTTTGTTGTTTTCAATCACTGTAGTCTGCAGTTTGGATATGGCTGGCCTAGTCTAGATTGGACTAACCAGAGAAACACCCAGAGTGAAGAGCCAGGCATAGATGAAGAAATAGTCTCCGCCTATCTTGATGATGTAGAGGAGCAGTGAAGTGACAGGCAACAGGATACATTGGGTCACAATAAACTTCTTAACGGCATCCTTTAAAAAGAACCCAATTGTCTGAGGAGAGAAGATATAGGAACACCAGAGAGAAGACGACAGACACAAGTAAGAACAATTTATGTAACAGTTACACAAAACGTTTTTTGTGTGTATGAGTATCTGCATATTTCTGTGTGTGTGCGCGTGCGGGTGCATAAGGAAACCCCCATGGACTTTTGACTGTTCACCTGCTGGTTGAAACCATGCTTCTCCTCAATGACAAAAGTGTTGTAGATACTCCAGGGAAGGCCAGTGAAGGCACTGAACAGGGTGGCCAGTGTCAGGAAAGCAAGGGACTGGGAGATCTACAACCAAATAACATCAACAAACTAGTACAAACAAATCCCAATGGTCATGTATGTAGTGCTAGTAGTCTATCTATTGTCATTGTGAGACTATTCTAAAATCCTCAAGGGGCATGCTAACCTCATACTCGGGGCCCAATCCAAAGCGAGCAGTCACAGTCCCAGCTACTCCCCACATGAAAGGGATTCCACCAAGGAGTAAGATCAACTATGATGTAAGAAAACAGTGAGGAAATGTTATCACAAAGGGGCCAGTTCTTACAAAGATTATTCCAATGGCATCAGATAATCCTGTCAGTATAGGTATATCTAAGTATAGGATATTGAAAAGTGGTGAGTCACCAAAAGGATGAAAGTTCATCTCTTAGTATTTTCTTACCGTGCCCTCAGTTTCTGAATAGAGTCCTGACCAGAAGCTAAAGTTACTCTTGTCCAGCTGGTAAAGGCGGGACTTCTCAAAGGTGTCAGTGTCCATGATCTTCCCCAGCTCCTTAGGTACATGTGTGGTTGACCTGTATATCCTCCGCTGATTGACAAGAGAAACTCTTGACTCGAACATTTCAACATAGTCGTGTAGCTACATGCAATGTTAAATGAACATTTCACGTAACGCCAAACATGATTTTACAAAATCACTTTCCCTTTCTCAATATTGATAGTTGGCAAAATAAATGTGAGAAAGGGTAGCAGTCGAAGCACCTGATCCACACTGCCTGCTATCAGCTTCCAGCTAGCAAGCATAAGACAACGTTTGATTCGGTTTGTTATGCTTGACATTAAGACTACGAAACACGATATAATAATCTCCCATTACCTGTCTGTAAGCAAGGTACGCCTCCCATAGATACACTGTCCATGAGAATCCCAGTACAGCATAGAATATCTGCTTTTCAATTGGGAGATCAAGTAACATGTTTTCTGTTCTTCGTTTAGCCAGCAAGCTGGCTAGCTATTTTGAGTGAGTGGACTGGCTGCTGGATAGCTTAGCTAGCTCCACCGGTAGTTAGCTACGGTTGTGCGTTACAGTTTCCGATCAGATGATAATTCAGTACTTGTTAAACGTTTGTATGTTGTGTGTCTGTCCCAGTGTTTCTTGGTTTTGATTCAAATAAACTAAACTATGTAAAGTGAAGATCATGCTCATTAGCTCTAAGTTGCCATTCAAGCGAGCTTCTGGTGCAACTATCAAATGCGCTCACCAGGAAATCAACGTAGAGGATGCAATAATTAAAGTTCCGGACTCAGAAGCCGCACATGGCGTCCACAACTCCTAGTGTTGAGTTCTACATTTTATCAAGTAAAAACACACATGATACGACCCAAATATAGAAGCAATGTGGATTTTGTCTCGGATGTTAAAGCCATATATTAGTGTAGAACGTGTTCGGTTGTTAAGTGTAACCCACTAAACCTCTGTCAGTTTGATTTTGCTTTATGGATCATATTAGGAGAAATGTGTTTGAATCATTGGTGACAATGTGACGGAGTCTTTTGTAGCTGCTTGTCTATGTCTCCCACTCAGAAGCACTGCTGCTGCTGCCTTGTAGTCTCTTGCTCTTGAGTAAGTGCAAATGGCAGTGAGTAGAGCAGCAGGGCTGGTGTCTCCGATGCGAACCACCTTGATTCTCCAATACTCTCCTCAGTGCTCTGACTCTCAGCTCCAGGCGTTTGACCTTTATCAGCAGAGGGCATCGGCGTCTCTTTCTAGACTCCCTCTTTGGTTTCTCTACAAAGTGCACCCATTTCACGCGATGTTTAGTCAGCCACCACCGGACATCCTGATAACATTGCGAAAATATAACATCCAATGACACACCCTAGTCACATAGTGAGGATGGGGAGGTAAGATACTGAGCATTTTCTTTTAGCCACATAATTTAAAAAAAACACATAATTAAGCAGATAATAGGATTAATTTGATCATTCATAGGATGCACTGGTCTCTCCTACCTTTAAAGCAAACGTTATCCTCTCCGAATAGATGTAGCACAGGTAGCACAGGGCGACTACGAAAGAAATGGTCTCACAATTCCATCCACCGAAGACGGACGAGGCCTGACGGGAAAGGCCCACCATGTATGTTACTTGTCTAACTTGGTTGCTGCCGTTGGTGGCCAACATGAGTTTGGAGCGCATTCGTGACCACTCTAATGGTGGTTGGGATTCAGGAATCCAGTCCATTTTAAATAGTGTTACATATAGCTACTTTAATCTACTCTGTGACAATCCATGAGTTGAGATTAAATGGCACAAACGACCAATCCCAAAATAATATTGGCCTACAACTCTTTAATATTAGCTGTGACATCATAAATATCGACAAACACCTTCAGAAGGCTCTGCTAATTCGATTCTTATTCAACAACCCAAAACATTCCATTGGGTCTACATGTAGTGGTATGAGGTTATTTCTGAACGAGAACATTTTACTAATCATGAACGGTCACTCTAAAACATAAATTCGAAAGAGTCTCAGAAAATTAAACAATTCACCAATAAATGCATTCCAATTCATGGGTGTGCATTTTACATATTATTTATGTTATTGATCTATATTTAAATAATTACTTAAAGCCGCATACAAAGTTGCTAGAACTGCTTATGAAGTTGTAATGAACCGATATTTGTTTGTCGGTACCTATAGCAACTCTTAGGACATTGGCACCATGGACGAGTTTCAATCTGGCGAAGAGGTACATACGTTTGTGGACTTCAGGGTTACAATCTTTCTGATTTCATATTTAATTGTAATAACAATTGTAACATTGATTGAGTACAGCAGAACGTTCTTTCAAGATTGTGTATCTTCATCCTTTTTTTCAGACTGCATTTGTTGTTGATGACATTAACACAATCGTAAAAGACGTAAGTATTTATTGTTAAAAAGTGTTGTAAAAGTAGCACGCTTAGAAGAAAAGTTCCAAAATATTTGATTTGCCTTAATTATCATGAAAATATTTAAAGTGTTATTCTCATGACAGGCAGTGGAAACAACTATTGGCAACAATAATTACCAACAAAGTCGAATCCACCAATGGACATCCAGTATTGTGGAGACAAGTCTGAACCAACTATCCAAACTAGGGAAACCCTTCAAATACATTGGTAATCCAAACCCTAGTGTTAAATATATATATATTACGTTATCTTGCTATCTTAGCATAGCATTGTCGTTTTCTGTCCCACAGTGACTTGTATCATACTGCAGAAGAATGGGGCAGGCCTGCACACAGCCAGCTCCTGCTTCTGGGACAGCACTATGGACGGTAGGTAGCAAACCACTCAGACCAATGCCAGTAGAATGGATCATTATCAGACATACTTTTTCATTGCACCATTTCCTGCAGTTAAACCTTTACTTTCTCCCTCCCTCTACCAGGAAGCTGTATAGTGAGATGGGAGAACAAGACCACACTCTGTGTTGTCAATGTTTTTGGTTTAGCTGTGTGACTGGTCTAGGTGGCAACTTTTGGCACCGTTTGTGCTCAGATGGACTCTCAGTAAGCAGGAGTTCAAACATAACCAACTAAACCATAAATCCATTCGTGAAATGAGTGTAGTCTGGCTTTGTTATGTTCTCATTGGTAAAATGTAATTCAAGTTAGCATAAAATTAAAATGTTCTCAGGATATACCATAATAGCTTCTTGCTTCAACTTTTGGACAAGAAACAGAGACAATAAAAATAAAGCATGCAAATCAATATTTTTGGAAGAGCCTATTCAAACATTTATTTTTTTATTATAAAGCAATACATACATATCTGCCAACATCCACTTCATTGAAAACATGGAATCTTGATGAGACTAAGCAAAGCTGAAGACGGCATATTCATCAACTTTATGTTTGGGTTAAGAGGTGCTTAATTATTGTACATCCACTTTCTGACAAAAAAAATCTTTGTTGAAATGGAACAACCACCATCAGTTTTTCTAAATGATATTTAAACATTTGCAAAATGTGTATTGTGACAAGATATATACAATATTACAAGTTAATCACTAACAGAGGAAATGGAAACAATACTTGTTAAAAATCTATTCCAGGCCATTTTACCAGGTAATAAACCGGCATTAGGTCTGATACTAATATGATCGCAAGTGATCAGTTTGGCAACTTCAAAGAAACAGTCATTATAACACATTCTTCAGAAGAAAAGTAAACAAAACGCAGTCTTATGCGAGGACAAAATTAAAAAGTCTTTATAGATGTTAAAAGGTTTTCAGTTGAACTAACTTCCAAGAAGTAGCTGATCATTTGAGTCAGTGGGGAAGATATCCAACAGAGAAGTGGAGAACTTGGATCTTTCCAAGACCACCACTGGCCTGAGATACTGCAATTGCTTGATGGCCAGGTCCCCACATCCTGTCAATGCTTTGTCTAAGATGGATCTCAGGTTCTGGACTGACGTGTAGTCCCCCTTCATGGTTAAGGGCTTGAGAGGTGCAGAGCGAGTGCGTCTGTTACGAGGATGAGTGAGACCATTCTGACTGTTCTCCTTGACAGAGCAGTCACGCCTATGGGAGTCTTTGCGCTTGGCTGCCACACCAGCCGACCCGCCCACCCTAATGTCCTCGTCCTGGGTGGTCTCCTGTATGAACTTGAGAAAAGACGACTCAAACCCCATTGGCTTGTATGTGGCCAGGTCAAAGGTTCGTGGAGTAGGGCAGAGAGGCGGAGGCTCTTTATGGGAAGGAAAGTGCTCAGAGAGCTCGTTCTTCCGCTTCAGCGGTTGGCGGGCTGGTGTGGCAGTCATGGGCCCAGAGATGTTGTTGGTGGGTTTGTGGCCGGACGTATCCAGAAAGCCCTCATCGATAGAGAATCTCAATGTGGATGTTGGTGAAAGATCTGCCGGGGGAGGAGGGGGGTTGAAGGCCTGCTGCCTTGATCTCACGTCTTGCGCATGGCCATTCTGAGTCGCAGGGTCCTCTGTGTGCCCACTGGGCTCTCCGTACAGAAGGTCATCTGCTCCAACAAGGACGTTCCTCTCCGCAGGGTTTTTTTCAGCGAACCCCAGGGGATCATGGTCATCCAGCCTTTCCATTTTGATCGAGTGGAGGCTCATGGGTACGGACGGACCCCCAGGGTTCTCTGGTTCTGACTGGTACTCCATCTTGAGAACACCATTTGGTGTCCGTATTCCGTCTGGTTGGGAAGACAGTGCTGACTTCTTCTGTATCAGCTCCTCCAGCTGCTCTGCCGTAAACATGAGCTTATCTTGATGAGTGACAAAAGCGGTCAATGCCATGGTGTGGCACGTCAGGTAGTGACGGCGCATGCTGCTCATTATTTTAACGACAGAGTCACAGCCTTGGACCATACATGGATAGGCTACACGCAGACAGCGGTCTTGGCACATCTGCAAGGCCTCCTCATGGGAGCGGAAGTCCATATCTTCAAATCTGTCAAACTTTTGGAATTGCTTTTTATTGTTCTCCGGCGTCTTGATATCTTGAGGTTCCTCTTCCTCACCAGTATCCGCTCGAGAATCAGGGTCATCCTTAGACTTGCTATTGCGCCTCAGAGACTGCCTGTGTGGTGGCAACGTTGGAGTGTCAGTCTTGGGCTTTGATGATGTGATTATTAGCTTCTTTTGGCAACCGCTTACTGACTTGTCCTTTTTGTGAGTACTCTGAAGACGCACTACTACGGAGTCGTAGAAATTGCAGTGTGTGAACAGCATGTGTTTGTTGAGGTTGGAGGCATGGGTGAAGACGCTTGTACAACCGTCATACTTGCAGTGTATGAGCTGGCTTGATTGAATATGGGAGTCACGATGGTCACGGTTTGTGTGACGTAACAAACTGCTTTTGAGGTGATACGAAGCGTTACAGTTGTTAAATGTACATCTAAACCTCGGCTCTGGGTCATCTGAAGGTGGACTGGGCTGCATCCGCGTTTTCCCCTTCCTGACATCTGAATTTTTATGTCGCATCAGGTCTTTTTCAAGAGAAAGTTGAGAATGATTGTAGCGATGTACTGCTTCTAGATGATGCAAAAACCCAACCTGGCTGGTGAAGGTTGCATTACAATCTTTATTCTTACAGTGGAAGCTTTTGTTGTATTTAGTCAGAATATAACACAGATTACGTTTGGCTACCAAGCGTTCATTGTTTGATCTTTCCTCAATATCCTCCCCTTCCTCTTCTTTTACACATGTATCAGGTGCAGAAGAAGCAGTCTGGCTCATTTTACCATTTTTGTCTCCAGACTTATCATGTCCATTTTCTCTCCTCAACATGCCAGCTTTTGTTTTCTGGTACCTCTGCTGCCAGGTTGGCATCTCCTTCTTTCCCATTTTGAGGGTGTCTTTTTTTAATGACTCACTTATTTGTTTCAGGGAGGTCTTGACTTTTGCAGTGTTCTCAGAAGCCTTCATCTCCTCGCGCCTCTTAAACAAATATCTCATTTCCTCCAACACTGCATCACTGAGTTTATGAACACGAACATAATGCGTCCTCAAATCAGATTTTTCCCTGAAGCTCCTGGAGCAAATATGGCATACAAATGGCTTGAATTTCAATGATTTGAGCATACCTTTCGCCTTTTCTTTGACAATGTTATGCTTGGACATATAGTGTCGGAACAAGGTGTAGCTAGTCACACTTCGAAAGCTGCAGCCTTTGACTTCACAGGTATAGGGTTTAGTACAGGCTTGCAGCAGGAAGGGACTCCTGCTGTCTGACCCTGAAGGCAGCTCTGATGGCTCAGTCTTTGTAGTGACTTTCACTCTCTCGCCTAATAACGGCTGAACTTCCTTCTGCAATAATACAAATGGTGACTTGATCATAAGAGCCTGGTCAAGGGACAGTTGAGTGGGCACTGAGGTTAAGCGGGGTGGTTCACAAGACCAACTTTTAAGGCTGGAGGGATTCAGGCTCAGTTGGCTTAGACCAATCATAATTTCTCCAAGCGGGTCTCCAGAGACATTGGGGCTTGAAAGGGTTGATGCATTGTGGGTAACCTGGGAGGGGGATGTATTGTCTTGGCTCGTCCCTTTAGTTTGTTGTGAGGTCGATAGTTCACTTCTACCAGTTTCCTCGGTGCTCTGCTCTGGTTTGACGTTTACGCTTTTAGTCTTTGAACCACCCTTCTCTTTGTCATGTTTCTTGTGCTCCTTGTTTTCAGACTTCAGATGTTCTGGATGAGCAGCTTTCAGGTGTCTCTGTACATCTCTGGCTCTTGTAAAAGACATTCCACATCTCTCAAAGCCACAGGTGAACCTTTTCCCATCAAAGCATACAGCAACAGATGCCACAGTTCCCTTGGGCTCCTTAGACGTTGAGGCACTACTGGTCGATGAGGAAGGGGCAACATTGTCACCATTAACCATCTCCTCTTGTTCTGATTTTATATCGTTAGACTTTTTGGGGCTGGCTACCTCCTCTGTAACGGGTTCCAGAAGTTTCCCTTTTGCTTTCCTCTGAGCCTCAAACTCCTCCTCTGATAAGGTGATGCTGTGTGTCGCTAAATGTTTGATGAACTCCTTTTTAGATAAGTAGTATTTATTACAGTCAGGTTTGATGCAGCTGTAGGCAGCGTCACAGAAATGCTGTGCCTCGTGGTGGTACAACTGGCCCAAGTCAGAGAAAGTAAGTGAGCATCCTTTTAATTCACACTGGTAGCTCAGTTGGAAGCCGTGGCTCTGTTTGTGTGAGACCAACTCGTTGGATGTTTCGAAGCGAGCGTTGCAGCCAGTGACCACGCACAAGAAGGGCTGGTCGGTGGCATGCACACGCCGGTGCTTGCGGTAGTGGTAGGCAGACATGAAGTGACGTCGGCAGAAAGAACACTTCACCCTGCGGTTTTTCATCTCAAAGAAGTGCTTCACATTCTCATCCCCAATGTGCTCGGATTTCAAATGAACACCCAAATACTTGGAATGTTTAAAAGTCTTTGTGCAGTGAGTTCCGGGACATGTGTATATATCCCGGTTCTGAAGCTCAAAGTGGATGTTGATGTAGTTGAACGTGACATGCTCCTCATCAACAGGCTTGATGGTTTTTGCTTGTTCCAGAATGTGATCCAGAACCACAGGGTCACGTGTAGACTGATAGTACAGTATGAGGGAGGGGTCCACAGCAATCTCACCAGGCTCCATGCCGTCGGAATCATCATCATCGTCATCGTCATCCATCAGCTTCTCCATATCGATCTTCTTTTTATTCTTCTTCTTTTTCTTGGCCGGTGCTCTGAGGTGTACTTTTGTGTGTGGGATAAAGTCCTTTCTACTGGAAAAGGTCTCCAGACAGATGGGGCAGGTGTAAACGTTGTTGTTTACATGCCTCTTAGAGTGGTGGAGGAGTCGGGTTTCAGTCACTGACTTATCACAGATCTTACAGGTGAACTTGTATTTCTTACACTTCCCCTTCTCCGATTTGTTTTGGGATTTTTTGTCTGTCTGATCCTCCTCCTGACTAACAGCACTGTCATTTAGTCCATTGCATAACTCCCTCGTATGATCAGGGTTTCCTCTTTCCTCCTCTTTAACCTCCTGCCCAGAACTACCCCCCTCCTGCCCACCCTCATCCACATCTTCTTCAGGATCAAGCCCGAGCAGAGTAATACAGTGATGTCTAAGCATATTCCAGTCCCAGAACTCAGGGTCAAAGGGCCAGTGGGCCTTAAGTGCTAGCAACAGTTCACAGCGCAGGGAGTTGGGAATGACTCCGTTTTCCTGGTCGTATTTCTGGTCAGGACGCAAGTGGAGCTCCTGAAGGAGGCTAAAGGCCGTCTGAGAAGGACTCAAGAGGAAGTCGGTGAGCTGGCAGGCACGAAGCACCTCCAGGTCATCCAGCAGCAGGGAGGACACAGTCTTGCAGATAGACATCCTTGTCTCAGAGTCTTCATCCTGCTTGGGAAGCTGGAGAGCTTTCACACAGAGCTCCACAGAAGAAGCCAGGCCCAGTTGCTCAGCCTGCAGGGAAGAAAGGGAAGAAAGAAGAAAAACAATTTGTCAGTTTGTCAAAAGCAATGGCTTTTATTGTATTATTACAGTTTTACTACACAAAATATAAAAACAAAAGAAACTTTTATACAAAGACAATTTCACATAAATTAAATTAAATCAAGAAGTTATTTCCCTACCTCTGTCCGTATAATTCTCACAAGGAAGAGCAGATGGCATACTGTCTTGGCGATGGCCCCTAGCTGCAGGCAGCGCTCCAACAAAGACTCCAGAGACGGATCAATCCTCCTCTGAAGCTTACTCCACAACAGTGTCAGCTCCCTGCACAAAGGAGATAAAACATATAGTAACACATCACTAAAATATACTCAAGTAATGCCAAATATATGTTTAAGGATACAAAAGTTCTCCATTCTGAATTTAAGCAACACAGAGTGACATTAAAAAAGACACATTGATGAGAGAGCACAGGCTGATGCCTGCACTCACACAGGCCCACGCACAAACATGTCTCAAACACTCAGCCTACGCAGTTTTATCTGGGCAATTCATATAGCCGATTTGAATGGCATACATTTCCATCCAGAAAAGCCACAACTATACCCCGTACTTATTTTGACCAATACTCACCAGGAACAATACAGGTTTTGCTGCTGAAGCTGTTGAGTCAGGAAGGTGGTACACAGGATGAAAGCTGTGTTCTCCTCCCCTTCAGTCTCCAGATTACAGGTAATTTCCAGAACATCCTTACAGTTCAGCCTGGAAATCTGGGTTTTAAAATGAGCACAAGAACAATTATAAGCATTAGGTATCCTCCTAAGACCTGGGTCAAAAAAGCTTGTATTTACATAACAGTTATGTGAGCTAGCAAATGTCACTATAGCGTTCTATTTGTCATAGTTAATTAAGTTAGACATGAACAAAGTACATTTACATGGCTATTCCTGAAATTGTTTGCATTTTTTTACATTATTAGGAAGCTCAGGGTGTTCTTTCAATTGGACAAAATGTATTCAAAAAGCAGCATGGTTACAAAGTTCCTAGCCCAACACCAATGTCCACTACAAGGGATGTAAACATTGCTGGGTCCTAGGAGGATATCACATGTAGGGCAAAGTGTCTATAACAACACTAGTGCTGTCAATTCTAACAAGTGATGTGTGTGCAGGGGGGCGTGAAAGGGGTACTAGCTCCAAAGTTTAAAGAAAATAAAACAAGGACAATAAATGAAGAGGCAAACCTTTAAGGTGTCAAACTACAACGTAACTACATTGTAATACCTACAGTGTATACATTGTCGGTAGAAATTGCTTTGTAATTAAATGATATGAAGTGTGAGCAGTTTAGGTTATTGTCATGGTTTATTGATTATAGGGCAGGTAAGGCAGGCATGTGGGGTACTCAGTGGTTAAGAAGAAAAGGCCTAGGTTTGGGCTGTGTTATCTGTGCAGCAGAAACATGTCCTGAGCTAGTCTCAGTAAGGTCTGTGGTGGCCAAAAGTTAATTGATGGTACAGGTTAGAAGTTAGAGTGAAGAATATCGTAAAACACACGTAACACGTAAGGGGGGGGGGGGGGGGGGGGGAGAGGGTGACACAGCATTATCTGTGGGGCTGTTATGTGTTGAGGCTTCCCAGTAAGAAATGTTTTTGAAAGTCAGCAGGATCCCAGGGAATAGCGATAGGGGGTTGCAAAGGCTTAGCAGCTGGATCCCATACAGGTGAAGGCCATGTGAGGGTTAGGGTTAGTGACTGACCCTGAAGACAGTATGGGAAAACAGTATTATGGCAGGTGGGGAATTTTCCTCATTAAGACTATATCATGTATTTTACCCTATGAATGATAAGCATTTTGTGTCTTCCTGTACCAACTGAGCATTGCTGATAAACCCATCAAGCCACCTTGACTTTGAAAGATCTTCCTTCTCCGAATATTTTTGTTCCAAATCCTTCTGAAGTAAAATATCCTACATACCGTATAGGGGAGGGGAGTAAGGGGTAAATGAATGTTGTAAAGAGACAGTTGAAGGTTAAGTTCCCAAACAAAAATCTATGTTAACATCCACTTACCTCTGAAAAGCCCGTCCCCCCATGCCAAGTTTCACTTGGGTAATAACTACCGCTAAACCGTAGTGGATTGTTACTACATTGCAGAATGTGACTGTAATTGTGTTGGTTACTATGGGTATTGCTAAATAGTTACTTGGTAGTTCATGTAACCTTAATGTTAAGTGCTGCCAATAAAACCCCATCATCAAACATGGGTTGACAAACCTCCGCGATGGCCTCAGCATTGGGCAGCAGGTGGCAGAGGAGGGAGACGTAGGTCTGTCTGAAGGTGACTTCGTTGGATATGTGGCTGCATTCAGTACAGGCTTTGGCCAGAACGACTGCTTTGGCTATCTCCCCCATCTTCTCAAGGTGTTTCACACGCATCTCCATGAAGCCCTCCCCCTCTAAGGCGATGTAGGCGTCCACTATGGGGAAGTAAAGGAAGTGGTGATAGATTAGCTGTAAGGGGTGTCGTAACCACACTAAAATAAAGCATGCAGCTGTAATGCATCAGCTCTAAACAATCCGCTGATATTGTAAGCGCCTGGAAACATCTTTTGGATATTGGAGACATGTAATATATAATAACCACAATTAGTAGTTAGTGCTACTTGGAATAAACAGTCTCTGGCTTCTTCTTTATTCAATGAGGTAATCATATGTTGTAGTACGTGCAGTGCATCGTGGGTACCAACCTTCCTCTGTGCTTGTGTGCTGACCGGTGAGCAGGGCATTGAGGACCGGGTTGCTCCAGGCTCCCCCTTCTCCAGTGATCTGAAGTAAGGCCTGGAGGTCTGTGCTTCCATACTCTAGCAAGGCATCATGAGCCATCTACAAAACATGACAACAGTTGTGCATTTTGAGATGTTATAGCATAATGGAACAAACTGCAAAATGCTGAAAGCAAAACACCCACTATAGTAAGAAGAAACTTAAAGAGGCATACTCTCCTAAATGTAACAAAAATTTGCACATTAAATTTCCTATGTTGTCTTCTGCTAACTCAATTCCTAGCCCCCTCCAAATACTTTCCCTCTTAGTACCACTCTCCTTGCAGTTCTTATACCTTCAATGTCACAAACCTTACTCCACTAACTACAGTGCACCCATCTTACTCCATTGTTTACCTGAACAGAGTGGTGGAATTGTACCCAAGCCTCATAGGGGATTTCATTTTCAGGCACAGATAGCAGCAGTTCAAAGCAGCTCCTTAAATTAGAAGAACATCATAAGAGAAACAAGATAAGATAACATGACCATTAATGCATTATCAACCACAAAATTGATTCTTGGAAACGTTTATCTATGTGTTCATTTACAGTGCCAGTCTTTTCAGAACGAGGGCCACGTTATCGGAGTCTGCTGTGAGGTGGGGTCTGGCAGCAGCAAAACAGTTGATGGACAGACAGTAGACCTCCAAGAGAGGAAGACCGTGTTCCACAGAGTTCCTGCTCCCAGCATAGTTCATCAGCGCCTGTTTACAGAAAGACAAATCCAAAAGGTCAATCAGACAACAAATAACGACATGAAAATGATTATATAGTGACCATAGTCACAAATGGGGTTGTTGCAATGTATAGAAAAAATAAAACATCAAAATCTAAATAGCATTACTCAAACCACAAAGTGCCCCGCTACTTTCCAGCCAATTATGTTTCAGAAATGTTGTTCCAACCAATCACCTTCAGCGAGGCAAGCTTTCCTCCTTGGCTTATTTTGTGAAGCCACTGTCAATCAAACTTGGGCTAGAGGAAAGCGCATAAGTTCAGACATGTACTGGGGGCGCTGTTTCTCATATTTTGAAATTATACCTATTGCAGCTTTAAGGTAAACAGGCATCTGTCTACTTCGAAGCCCAAGAGAAAACAAACACTGTAAACCTTGATAGATCCCAGCTTGCACTCATGTCTGTGTTGGGATCGACTGATTGGGCCTATGGGGATCAGACCTTTCAGCAGATAATGGCAAGGTGCACAAAATGATGACAGCCCCTCACCGTGACTCATAAACACAGCTTTATCCCCTGAAGGCCCATTTGTTAGGTGGGAACTTGGTGCCTTGAGCTCATGTCAACCATAATCATAGGGGTTGGTATTTCTGCTGTACGTATTCCCCCTCCCTTAACAATCCCGTAGAACCTCACTTCACTAGCAAATCACCAATACATTGACAACAGCTTTGCCTATTCACATTTGTTCCAGACAGCAAGTGCCTGCAAGATAAACAAAAACGTGATTCCGCCCATCCCCACACATGTATGCTACGTTACAATGCCATGAAGTACAATCTCCAATTTCTCAAATTAACACAACTTAGTTATCTCCCTAAATATGGCAATTACAGTGACTGAATCAATCATTATACGTTTTCTAAACAGTTTTGCAAACCAAGTAGAAAACATGACCTTATAGCCACATCCAGCCAGAACCACCACTACTACTGCTAGCTAGCGACTGTAGGCTACTACCTAGCTAGCCCCACTAGCCTAGCTTACTACAACTAGAAAACATGTCACGCATCACCTGTGCATGTATGTTATGCATATTATGATGCAGGAGCGTTGATGCTGGTAATATATTCATGCACATTCTCCTGGAAATCGAGACCGCTTAGCGCGTTGATCATCTACTAAACTAGCTAAATAGGTAGTCCGCATTGCTACGACCATATTGAGTTTTCTAGCTTGCTGGCTAGTCCGATCTCAGTCAAAGCTGTGTAAAAACATTCCCCAAATGAAGATTTCAGAGCTGTCGGTTATGCAAGCTACCTGGCAGAAGTTGTCGCAGTATTCGGTGGAGGATATTTCTGAAATCTCTCGTTGTCTGAGTTCAGCTTCAAGCGCTCTTAAGGTTGTCAGCAAGCTTTCCATTGCAACAAGAGTATCCTCGGCAGTATCGGACGGCCGATTACTCCAGTCGGGATCTGGTTCGACATTACTTTCCGCCATCTTCACTCTCCGCCACCGCGCGTATGCTGCTTTTTAGTCTGTCATGTGACGCGTACGTACTGATATTTTTTGGGGTGTGTGAGTGTGTGTGCGTGTGTAGTGTTAGTATCTAGTCATCCTACAATTATTATTATTTTTACATCTGTAACGTGTACAGGATACATGTAGGTCAATTATGATAGATATACATATTTATAAAGTAAATTCAACAAAGTTTAGGATGTGGGAATTATTTTTTAATTGTGTATTTAGTGTATATCAGATAATGTCTAATAATGGCTCTGGTGATATTTAGAAAGGAAAACCCAAATATTTCTTTGTTTTTGCTGTCGCAGAACTTTTCCTTACCAGTGTTCTTTGGCACCCTCTGCTGATGTGAATAGGTATTGCATCTTGACCCGGAAATGTTTGTGCTGCTTCGATGTTAATAACACGTGTTAAATGTAGCCAAGCAAAAAAATACGTTTAGTAGAGCCAAGGCCCACATAAAGAAGTTAAAGGTGAGTAAACATTTAAAACATTATGTTGGTTGAGGAGTGTTTATTTGTATACCTCGAAATGATTCGCTAGATATGGCAACAATACACTTCACTGTAGGTTAGCCTATTAATGTCAACTCCAGTCTAGCCAACCAGAACCAGCAGCTGGCTGACTACAACGAGTTTAGATTTAAGAAAATAGGTCTACAACTAAATTGATTCACGTGAGAAAATACACCACTTTTACCCTGACTTCCTGATGAAGTGTAAAACATTGACGAAGGTAGCTTGAAACGGACCGACAGTTTGGAAATGCTATAGGTATAACTAGGAGGAATCATGTTAATTTTCCCTAGCTCTTCCTGAAAACTCACTCCACCTATTAGCATGGGGAAATCGAAGCAGATAAAGAATCACAATAATGGCAGAAAGAAGAACATTGCAAAGACATGGAAGACTAAACGCAGGACCAAGGACCTGGATGAAATTCACTCCGACATGAAACCCGAAACTGCAAGCAAACTGCTCAAACAGCCAGTTGACTTCGATGTCACAGGATGTGCACAGAACTACTGTTTACATTGCGCGTGAGTGCTTACTTCATCACTTGTTATATTCTTCTTAACACCGATGTATTTGAACTTTTCCATTCCACGTTTACTTACTTTTAAAGTATATGTTACTGTAATGTAATCCTCCTAATTCCCTTTTCTCTTTATAATCTCAGGCGGTATTTTGTTGATCTGAATTCCATGAAAGAGCACTTCAAAACCAAAGTGCACAAACGACGGTCAGATTCCATCTTACTTTTTTTTAAACATTCATACATTACAACCAGCCTTACGCCTTTACAGACCCGTGTTGGTCACCAGGCTGTTTTATACACACTCTCCTGAATCTGGTACACTGACGTCCTCTCTGTCATGGTAGACACTTGTAACGTCTATGATCACTACACCATGGGTAGTACACTCACAGACACATGCATGAGCCTCTGTTGCTTAGTTCTTTCATTTACATGGACTAATGAACCTAAGTAGTCAATTTATCAGTTGGCATAATATTTTGCTGTATGTTGTGGTATCAATGTGATTGTTTTTTTTTATTTCCAGAACCATCCATTAGCTTTTATAATTAACTGTCATTGAACATGATGTTCAATCTTCCCCATTTGTTATCCAGGCTGAAAAAGCTCAGAGACGAGCCCTACAGCCAGGCAGAGGCAGAGAGGGCTGCAGGTATGGGCTCCTATGTGCCCCACAAAGTCATGGAGGTAAAGACACAGCCAATCGAGGAGGAGATGAAAACTGAATGAGGATGAAATTGGAAACAGACTGCCTTTACAGAACCTCTCTAAAGCTTTGGTGTTGTGGCCAGCTATTCTGGGCCCAAACAGATCCTGCCAATTATTTAGGCGGGCATACAGGCCCAAGACAATTGCATGTATTTTTACATAAAAAATACATGAACATGATTATTTCGCATATGATCAATCGTATGCAGAGAACAGTGCTGTTCATACCAGTACAATAAACTTAGGTGACATGTATTCGTTTTATTTCCAGTATTTTATAGAAGCAGTTACAGGATTGGATTATATGATGATTGAGAAGCTTTTGTAGATCATAACCAGTCTTCATTTCATGCTGTTTTGTCTGTACACAAAATAAATGGTTCCACATTTAATTATCTTTGTCTTTCTTTATAACTACAAAAAGTCAGAAATATACTCAGAGTAAAATTGTATGCTTTATATGGGAACCAAGTTTTTACAATTTAATGTAACGTATTGTTATGGTCACTCACTACAGAAAGAATGTGAGCACTGGCGCTTTAATTGTGGTCTTTACACTGCCAGCCCCTCAGCCGGAAAGAGGATTGCGCTGTAGTTACAATTTACAGCTGTTACTAGCGTAGCGGTTCGGGAGTCTGGAAGGCGAGGACTTTTGGAGAACGAGTTGAGGTGTGACTGGAATCATTCTGCATTCATTGGTGTACGGGCTAACTCATATTACAGGGATGTCTGTATCTATGTAGCAAGCAGGGGCAAGAAAACAAGGATGGCCGCGGACGTGGATAAAACGATTGCGGGAAATAAGAATGTTACGCCCCAGGAGAAAAAGCATCTAAACATGATATCTCCAAGCAGTGGAGAACTTGTGTCTGGCAGGAACAAGAGAAGATCATGGATCACCGGGGCAATCTCCTTAACAGTGTTGACGCTAATTATTGTGCCAGTCCTCGCCTTTTTCTACAAATACTACCAGGACTCACAGCTTCTCAGACGTCACGTAAGAACCATCTCCATTTCTCCATGAACACTGAGAGAATGTTGTACGACACGGCATTAAATACTAAATTAGTTGACTAATAGAAAGACTCACTTTGATAGAGTGCAAACACTTTAAATATAGAAAACATTGGTCGCGTCTGTAAATGATGTAGCCTAGCAAAAGCCACCAACCGTCCACTCCTAGGCTACGTTTGCAGAATTAGGACAGGTTCCAACATTGACCTGTAACTTTTTCTAGATACATTTGTTGTAAGCACTGGAAATCTGTGCCACGTATTTGTTTTTAGTTGGCAACAATGAACACAGCCATATCCTATCCCCCCTTTTATTGGGGGCTATAAATGTGCCACAGCTGGTTACACACATTGTGCTCTTTCAACCCCCTCCACCTAAAGAAACATTAGTTTGGCTCTTCAGTTCTTGTAGCGCCCATCCTCCATTGAACCAGCCCCCGTTAGCACACAGACGGTCTCCTGTGTATAAAAAAAATAAACATCTTTGGAATTCTGCTCATTCGCTATGCTATCCTACATAATCAAATAATGTCCTCATCAATGATTATTTGGTCTTTGTTTGTGCTGGTCCACCAAACTAGAGACCAGTGTTGCCAGACATTTATAGTTACGTTATTGTCTAAAAATTCTAAAGTTCTAAAAATGTGGACCGGATTCTTTATTGCCCCAGTTTGAATGTGGCACATTCCTTTTAAAGCTACTGGAGCATGTCAGCTGGCACAATAAGAAGCTCCTTTTGTATCTCTCCACAACAGAAAGAGGGTGTGAAGACTCTGGGCACCGAGGGGCTCTTCCTGTTCTCCTCGTTAGACACGGACCACGACCTGTTTCTCAGCCCGGAGGAGTTCAAGCCTATAGCTGAGAAACTCACAGGTTCGGTTCCCCAACACCAGTGTGTTCTGAATGGTGCCGGACATGCTGAAACCTACCAACCCAATCCATTTCCACACACTCTTGCAGTATGGATAATCTTCTCACAAACACTCTCACACATGGCTTTGTCATCTGTCCCCCTGCAGGGATTGCACCTCCTGGTGATTTTGAGGAGGAAGAGCTCGCTGACCCGAACGGTGAGATCCTGGCCTTGGAAGCCCAGATGCAGCCTCTGTTGATGGACACAATGACCAAGAGCAAGGATGGCTTCCTCGGGGTAAGACGGGGCCATACATTAAATCCATACTTGATATCGTAAGATAGTAAAGTTCCAGAAAGCTGTATTGGTCTGAAATCTGAAGTAAATCTGAAATTGGCATGGATGTTCCCTTCACGATTAAGTTACTGGGCCTTAATTGGGCCTTGACAGACATGACGGCAGTGTTTCATCTGTCCTCCAGGTTACACACAGTTCCCTTATTGGTCTGAGGTCTTGGCGCAGTCCAGCTGTGCCCTCCTCCACCTTCTCTGCCACCCAGTTCAGGGCACTCCTGCCCCCCAAAGGCAAGGACCAGGTGGGCGACACCTGGTGGGTCATTCCCAGTGAGCTTAACATATTTACAGGGTACCTACCCAACAACCGTTACCACCCCCCAGCACCACGAGGCAAAGAGGTACCGTACCCTTCCACTACCTTTCCTGTCTTTCGCCCATACCATAACAAAATAGTAATAACCTTAATGCACATGATTTGAGCATTCTGTAGCATCCTATACAACGGGCAAGAAAATGTATTTTTCTTGAATGTATGGACTGTATGTTGGTTGTAGATGTGAGTGACGGTGAACAATGTCCCCCGTCTCAGGTGCTCATCCACTCCCTGTTGAGTATGTTCCACCCCAGACCCTTCATCAAGTCCCGCTTCGCCCCGCAGGGGGCCGTGGCCTGCATACAAGCCAGGAGTGACTTCTACTTCCACATCGCCTTCAGGTCAGGGACAGTCTGGCTGGACTTACTCTCAAAAGTTTCCCCTCAGAACAAAAGAAGACATTTCAATTTAGTTTACAAATGTACTATATTCTGTACAAGTAAAATACAAATCAAGTTTCCATTCAAATAGATTTCACAGACATTTATTGTGGTGATTGGTGTTGTCCTCAGGATCCATGCAGAGTTCCAGCTCAACGACGTCCCCGATTTCCCCTTCTGGTTTACGCCTGGGCAGTTCACTGGCCACATCGTCATGTCCAGGGATGCGTCACATATACGAGAGTTCCGCCTCTACGTGCCCAACAATAGGTGTGGGGAATAAGTTACACAAACGCACTCACTTAATAATCCTAATATTCTAGTCTTTATCCTACCGCATATTCCTATAATAGCTGAATCGTTCAGGTTGGTCACATCTCCTATGCAGGCCTCTGTGCGTTACGTAATAATGACAGACATGCTTTCTCTTACACCAGGTCTCTGAATGTGGACATGGAGTGGCTCTATGGAGCCAGTGAGAGCAGTAATATGGAGGTGGACATCGGCTACCTGCCACAGGTACTGTACACCCGACATCTCTGGAACTCTGCTCAACCCGAATGGTAGAGAGGAAATATATTCACATCAGCTGTCTACTTCCAGGTGAGAAATAGACTTCACCTTGCTCTCTTTCTTTTCCTGTTTGTGTGTGGTCAGATGGAGTTGCAGTCATTCGGTCCCTCCACTCCCTCCTTCATCCAGGATGAGGAAGGAAATGTTATCGACAGCAGAGGACAGGAGGACGACCCCATCCAGTTTGTCTTTGAGGACATTCACTGGACGTCAGAGATCAGCCAAGAGGATGCCACTCGGCGCATAGAGGTCACATTCTACCCTTTCAAAAAGGTGCAACTCTACTGCTTACTGCATTTGTGTTTAGGGCCAACCTGTGTACCCTAAATGTTTTCATATGTTCAGAACATCACCTGTGTTGATCTTTACAAGATATTCACCAAAACATGAGCCTTTGTGTCTGACACAAGGAGGCTTTGCTTATGACTAACTTGCTTATACCCTGGCCTCACTTGCCCCAAGGTGTCCTACCTGCCTTTCTCTGAAGCGTTTGAGAGGGCGCAGGCTGAGGAGAAGCTGGTGCACTCCATTCTCCTGTGGGGGGCGCTAGACGACCAGTCCTGCTGAGGTGAGTCACTTCACCTTACTGTGTGGTGTGGAGATACCAGACAGAAATGTGTGAAGTGTTCCATCTACTCTTGTGTAGAGATGAATGGCTCTAGTGTCTAACCTGGACGGTGCCTCTTGGTGCTTCCTCCTGCAGGTTCGGGGCGGACTCTCCGGGAGACAGTCCTGGAAAGTTCGCCCGTCCTAGCTCTGCTCAACCAGAGCTTCGTCAGCAGCTGGTCTCTTGTGAAGGAGCTGGAAGACATGCAGGTGAGTAGCCATGACAGTTAGCCTTGGAGGCTCCAATCTCAACACTCCTTCTAAAGGACCTTACACTGCCCTTGTGGCCTTGTTAGTCTTTGCGTGTAGGGATTTGACCTAACCTTGTCCTTCTTACTAAAAACTATATGCATAACGTGTCCCAGGCTGATGAGCAGGACCCTGTGTTGAGTCAGAGGGCCCGTCTGCACCTAGAGAAGTACAGCTTCCCTGTAGAGATGATGGTGGCACTGCCCAACGGCACCATAGTAAGTCCCATCTCCTTTCCCAACTTTTTCTGTATGCTTCAAACTCAACTTTCCCAACAACAATTTATCCTTAAGCTCACTAAGAAAGGTTGAAGCATGCAGGACAACTGTATCAGAACCATTTCAATATAAAGTGTATATAGAAATGTATTTCTGGGTAATAGCGCTAATGTGTAATCAACCCAATTTTCAGCCTGTTTTCCATCATCATTCCTAAGCTTAATTACAGGAAGAGACTTTGCGATAAACTCTTGTGATAATGACTTTAATATGTTTTCCATCCCAATAGCTCCACCACATTAATGCCAATTACTTCCTGGATGAAACGTCCATGAAGCCTGAAGAGGAAGGAGCCCCGTTCAGTTTCTCTGGGGGGTTTGAGGACCCGTCCACCTCCACTTACATCCACTTCCTCAAAGAAGGCCTGGAGAAAGCCAAGCAGTACCTGGCACACTAAATAATGTATGTGTGTGTGTGTGTGTGTGTGAGAGAGAGGCTGAGAAATAACAGTAATTTCTCTCAAAGGTGATAATGATTTAAGATCATGATATCCTTCAGTATAAGGAATTGTTTCCTAAAGCACTGGCAGCTGATAATGACTTTTCTTTCTAATACAAGTCCTGAACATCAGACTAATATACTATTCAACTATTCAAACCCTTCTCGAAGACGTGGGTACTAAACACTAGTGTTACATTTGTCACATGCCATTATAGTTAGGGCTAGCTATTGCTTCTCAATTGCCTTCTTGTGAAAGTCATTCCAAAAACAGACTACGCCATAATGCACAATCGTAGTTCACCTTGCTCTTTTATACACGGCTTAGTTATGTGCAATATATAATACCGACCCACAGTTATTGTATGGTGTTGACTTCTGGTCATAGCCAGGGGTATAGCAGGTCAGTGGTTCCCTTTTCTAAAGCCTCAGCAGTTTGTGAAGGCCTTGCCTGAAAGCCCTCACTGGGCTGGGCTGGGCCTGATGTCATGTCTGGGCCTTTGAGGCATCAATACCCATGCTATGCCCCCAGAGGGTGCCATGTGCTGAATTATAAACAAGGCCATGTGATGAATTATAAACAAGGCTGGACTGTGGTACATGTTACTCATTTTAAAATATTTTTTTATGTCACTTTTTTTTTCTTTTTTTTACCTATTTTTGCATTGACGTTTGTGGGCAATACAACATTGCCCATTTCATATTAAGGATGTGACTGACTATTGGACACCAAATATTTTCTTACAGTAGTCAGGGATAATGTGGAACATATTTACTGGAAGTTTTTTGTGTGGATGTCTTGTAATTAAAACAGATTTGTTTCATCTAAAATACCTTGTTGTTTTTGTTAGTCCTTTTGGATACTAAGGAAAACAATCAAGTCATCCCAATGTAACAAAAATGGAAATAAATTTGATTTGCTAAAAACATGCTATCCTTGTCATCTTTGAACGGTGTTGTCTGAATTGTATAGGTTTTCAGATCATAATTTTGTTACTCATAAAGTGCCTCATATTTCCACTTTGCGGTTTTATTTTTCCTTTTTCTCTATAGTACAGTGACAGCAAAGATTGGTGATTCTACCAGTGGTTAAGTGCCAAGAATATTAATGAGTGACTAGGTTCCATTGATAGCATACAGTTGTACTTAAGTAGTCCAGAAGCATTATCTTCCAGTTCACCTGTCCATGTGCAATATAATGTTCCATATCATTTACATAAGTTGTTTTCAAACATCCACCAGTCAAAATGCCACCAATGAGATATTTTCCTCCAGGCATGTTGTGGTTATCCAAGTGTCCATAAAGATCATGACTTTTCAGTCCCTTGTTTTAACAAGCCAGTCATGATCCTGTGTTGTATGATGCATCTCAGATGATGAGAGGGAGTGCAGTGACTTGATGGGGGGCAGAGTTGTGCTAATGTGGACATGAAGGTTAGTTCATGCAGAGTTAATGTGGTGATTCCAAATCTGGCTAGAGCTGTGTGACTGGCAGATTCAACTGTCCTGCATTCTCTTTTTAATTGTGAAGTACCAATTTTACACTGCGGCCACAGCTTCAGTGCCAACCAGATTCCAAGTTAGCAGTATCCTCCGTTCTGTTCATAGCCAGGAACACACAGGAATGAATCGCACAAGACGGGTAAATCCAACTGGTCTTTTCACTGTGTGGAGGTAAGTAAGTATGAAGTAAGTCTTCAAGTCCCCTCTTGGACACAGTCAATATGAAGCTTGTGAGTGACATATGCTCATGGATGCTGTGTAGTCAGGAGAGGCTAGGTGTGTTGGGAGGAGGAGAATCCTTCCACCTTTTACCTCAGGAGACCATTCAACACCATCTGTAGACATGTCTCAGGAGTCCTATTTAATCTAGTGACACAGCAGCTTGTTAGACACCAGTAGTCCCCCAGGGGGGAGGGTGTTGTCAGCAAAGGGTCCCCTCTTCCATCATCAGAAGGTCCACACCTCCAGCTCCATGACCCGGAAGTCATCGGTCTCTGACAAGCAGCAGTTGTTGAAGGTGTAGCAGGGACTGCTCCGGCCCAGGTACAGGGTTTCATCCAGCCACAGACCAAAATGCCCACTGGGATTAGAAGAAGAAACAAATACAGAGTGTGAGAGAGTTTGCTTCATGCACACAACATAATCCTGATCAAAAGGAACGTAGAACACAATTTCAAATGTAGTGAATGAATGAATACCTTCCTCCACCAATAGCAAATGAGTCCAAGTCCCCCTTTATGAAAAATGAGTTCTCTCCTGTCCACTTAAAACACTGCGAGAGAGGAAAACCAGCAGAAACCTGATTAAAGCCACTGTCACGCATTATCGACAGTGGATTTCTCATCTTTGTGTGACACTTGTCTCACCTTGAAACGTGGATGCAACATAAAGAGGAAGGTCTCTCCTGTACCATAGAACTTCTCACTGGGCCTCAGAGGGTGGGACAGGAAGCTACCAAACACCTGGGACACCAATATCACCGTTCACAACAACAGCCTCAGTTTGATTCTATTTCATTCAAACTAACTACAGCACAGTGGTCTGGCTGTGAGCCATGATCCAGAGTCAGAAGTGCAAAGAACATGGACATCAACTCCATGCAAGTTTGATACGCCTGCTCCTGTGTAGAACTGTGTTTTACTTATCACTCTGCAATCTATAGATTTGAAACAATCAACAGAGGATTAGCGGGGTTCATATCTGAGGAAGAAACCATGACTGTGTTGGCGTGCAAAGGAGGTCACCTGGTTGAGCGCGTCTTTGATAATGACAAGGGCAGGCGCATCAGTTCCGCTGAGCCTCCTGTAGAGGGATTTGAGGCTGGAGCCGTGACAAAAAGTGCTGTAGGCCAGCTTCCAAGGGTGGCCCACTGTCCTGGGAGGCAGCTCTGCTGACAACTGGAGAGAAAGAGAGGGAGAGAGACAGAGGACAGGTTAGGGAGGAGAGAGGGGGAGGTTGGAGAAGAGAGTGTTGGAGGAGAAGGGAGGGAGAAGAGAGAGAAGGGGGAAAGAGGAACGGAGGACAGGTTAGTGAGAATAGAGTGAAGGTGCAAGAGAGGGTGGGGTGTGGGAGGTTACAGAGAGAAGAAAGAGAGAGAGAGAGAGAGAGGGTGAAGGGGAACAGGTTAGAGAGACAAATGAAATACAGAGAATAAATGTATAGCAGAGACCAAGTTTGGTCTACCACCCGTTTAATGTATAACACGAAGCAAGCAAATGTTTTAAAACATTTGCCAATGTCCTGTTCATACTTACCTCTCTGACATGTGAGGCCTCTAAGATTCGACTCTGCTCTACAATCTCAGCCAGTCCCTCTGTGTCTATGACCATGGCTGACTTCCCTCCACCATCCTCTACAGACACCATCTGCAAAACAAACAAACCAGCTGTAAATTTCACAAAACCCCTCTATAAACCCTTTCACTCCAATCATAAACCTCCTTCTGTGTTGTATACATGTGGTTAGCTAAATAAACAGGGAATAGTATAGTGAAATTCTAATTAAACAAAAAACAACTACTAGCTTGAAGCAAGGTGTGTATATAGGCCTACTATAGAAGAATACACAGTAGATTTTAAAGTGAAGTTACTGTCACAACTAATGGTTCAATGGTATGATTAACAATTAGCAAATTTCTAATTCAAACCACTTACCTCCCAATCCTCCAACATACGTCCACACTTCTGGGACATGTCAAGCTCCTCTTCTTCACCTTCCTCCTCCTCCCTATCGTTGACAAGAACAAACTCCTCTTCGTCCTCTTCATCCCCTTCCCCCTCCTCCTCACCCCCCCCCTCCAGGATACACAGATCAGGTCTCCAGTGGCTCAGGTAAGCGTACAGCTCATCTGAGCTGCAATAAAACAAATAAAAACATACAGAACACAAAGAGAGGTAGGTTTAGAACCAGAAAACACGAAAAGGGACCTGAAACAAAAGGCTGCTTAGTCAGAAAACCTCTGTGTTGCATTCGATCGCAACGACTTGTACTACAGCAAGTGTTGACATGGTCAACAACCCCTACGGCTCTGTCTGCCGGTTGTAACAGCCCACTGCTGCTTATTAGTAAGACATCTGCTAGATACTGTCAGTGTGTTAATGAATGTTCACCGAGTAGAAAGTCAGTGTTAATGTTGGTGTTAATTGTTAAACTGATTGGGTTACCTCTCCTGCGAGAGAGTAAACCAGTTGTCTCTCCGTGGGAGGGTTTTGGAACCCAAACTCTTTTTCTTGCCAGATGACCTATGAACACGCATCCGGACAAACATCAGTCCTCCAGAACTACCTGGGAATGTTCTGGAAGAGCCTGAGAGGGAGGAAGAGTATGATGAAGGGCAATTGAAGGAGAGAGAGAAGGGGTGGGGGGGAGAGAAGGATAGAGGAGAGGGAGAGAGGGGAGTGGTACAGCACAGTTGGCATAGGAAAAGAGAGGGCAAGTAAAGACAGAGCGGGAAGGTAAGGGAGAGAGATAGATGTTAGTTCATTCATCCAGTAATATTATGGTTTAGGTTTGTAAACTATCCCTTAAAATAAATCCTCTATTTACCCATCTGATTCTTCAAATGGAACTCTTTCTCTTTGTCATCCAGATGCACCAGCTCCATTTTCACTTTGTTGCCAGCAGTCTCCTGTCCTCCACAACAGAAGGTAGCGGCACTGCTTAAGACAGCCACCCCCAGGGGCCCTGCAGACTGTACTGCCAGCTCCTCCAGAGGGCTTCCCTCTCGCTGCCTCTCGGCCTCGTCCATGTCCCTGCTCTCCCTGTCCGCCCCCTCCTCCTCCTCAGATCCCCCCTTGCTCAAGCTCAGGGTCAGGCTGCTCCTCAGGTTTGAGGTGGCTGCAGACACCAGAGCTGGAACAGTCTCCCCCTTGTGGTGGGGAAGACTACTACGCCCTGTTTTCCCATCCTGGGGCCTAGTGACAGGTTTGGACTTGGGTGTGGTTTTCTTGCCTTTCCACCTGGATAGTGAACAACAGTAAAAGTTGTTGATATTCCTGTATTCAATGTCCAGCAATGGATGAACAGGTGACTTTTACCCCTGTTCCACTGAGAGCATATCCACGCACCCGGATGTTGCTAGTCATTAGTAAATCAGAACAAATACTGTCAAGCACTTGGGGTCTGTTGTGAAGTGATTCACCCCCCCCTCCCCCCAAATACAAACTTAGATTGCTTCCATATCAAGTGTTTCGAACCTGTGTGTGGAGGTGTTAAAGTGCACATGGGAGATGTCTGAGAAGAAGGAGATGGAGGCTAGGGCGTCCACGGTGCAGGACAGCAGATACTCCTCACAGCCATGCTCCATCACAAGGGGGTGGGTCTTACATGGGTCGAAAAAGATCTTTTTGGCAGTCACCAGCAGAATACCAGAAACTACACCCTGGTGAGTGAGAGAGAGAATATAAATGAGTCACCATGCAAGCTTCAATGTAGACTACTGTGTCAGTGCTTCTCTAGTCGTACCTTCCGATCTGTGATGGAGCGGCAGAACAATTTGAGATATGGCATGGCCTCAGGCCCCTCCCCCTCGGAACACTCTGGTGGCAGGGCCAGTAGACAGAGCTGTCCGTCAGGCATGGGCACCGCCTCTACATCCTGTCCAAATCAAAACAAGGGGTTTGCTCAGGACACTTGGCACACCATTTAAAGGTGACATGACATGAACCTAACCACTTTAGGAGGTTATTTAACATTAATATGAGTTCCCCTAGCCTGCCTTTGGTCCCCCAGTGGCTAGAATTTTCTATCAGTGTAAACCAAGCCCTGGGTGTTCTTCTCCGCCTTTCAGAAAATGAAAGCTCAATTGCTCTGTTTGAAAATCTCCTCTTTGTTACGTCACAAGGAGGAAGGTTACCTCCCCTCTATCTGCTTTGCCCGCCTCAGAGAATCTGGCCCGCCCATAAGAAACTGAGCTACGACCATGCAAGTGTTTTTATCCTCGAGAGACATCATGGCTTGCAAACGAACGAAGCATTACATTTGCTCAATTTGGATGTACAAAGGAAAACAAATCTTTTTACAGTTCCTTCATCCGAGCCTCTGAAGACCCAGTATCTTAATTTTATTTTCTCTGGAAATGCGCCTACACAACTTCTGTTGTAGGCTCATTTGTTTTGTATGTCTGCGCCAAACACTTCAGCCACGACTGTTTCCTCAACTTGAGCTAATACAAAACTGGCCTTGCTGAAATTAAATTCTGGATCAGTACTAACTCTCCTTCGTCCAGCTACTAACCTCGGACAAGTTAACTAACGCTATATCATTTTGTAGCTTTACTATATATGGTTACCTAGCTTGCTACCCTTAGAATGTGGCTGTAACATTAGCTCTGCAGCTAAAAGCTGAGTTACTATCGCTAATGGAAAGGTAGATATCATCAAGTATGTGTGTGAGTACACATGCTGTAAAGTGAGTGTTGTACACTTCTTTGTTATTTGGATAACCGTTCTCCTGTTGGTGTTATGGCGCGCGCGATATCCGCCTATCCCCTCATTGAAATGACTGAGTGTGTACCTCTGCAAACCAGGGTTATCAGATGAGAATGGGCAAATTCGAGGCATCTTACAGCAACGGGGCTACAGCCATTGCGATACATCCATTGTAAACATTAGCGCATGGTGCCGCCCCTCCGTTCATCATTAGCATTTAAAGCTACACCAAAACAGCGCGTTCTGAGGAAAGCTCCTTGTGGGACTGCTAGTAGTGGCTGTAATTCTGCACCAAGGCTGAATTTCGGGAAAGAGACTTCTGATACAGTATTAGGGGACCACTAAGGCCTATATAAAAGCATCAGAAAACAGCATGTCATGTCTCCTTTAAACAGAACAGATATATTCTGTACAGAAAATATTAACTGAATATTGTATCGATTACAGGCATATGTCCATCATGTACTAGCACTGACATGTGGGTAAAGCTCAGTGGTAGAATATTTGACTACAGGTCAAGAGGTTGCATGTTCAAATCCCCCTGTACTGTCTGTCACTTTGGATAAAAGGGCCTGCTAAATGCATTATTTACACTTATGTACAGGCTTACTGAAGCTGAACTGAGAGACTTGTATGATATTGCATGTCTTTCTGCAACACTGCACTATTACCCTTCTCTCTCCACCAAGCCTGTAGCAGTCTACAAAGTCCCATCTTCTATGTTATATTTGACTGAGCTGACAAAGCAGTTTCATAAAGAACAGCCTTCAAAGTAAAATTATCATCCCATTAGCCAGTTAAGAGTATTTCCAGACCTGAACCGACTCTAATGTCGCATCCTATTGAGTAATGTTTCCCTCTGCAAAGTCAAGTCTGCGTCTCACTGCGTTGTTTTAGTGTAGAGTCGAAGTCAAACGCACCTACTGTGACAGCCGTCATAAAGCACAGCTTGTCAAATAAGACTTCCTCTTTTGTAGTGTATATTCAGCACTAAGTTTACCAGTGGCTTACCAGCAGTTTGTCATACTCTGCATCTGGGGAGGGGGAGTGAGGACAGGCCAGGGGAGTAAAGACAGCCCCATGGTTGCTCTTCAGCTCTGGAGCCAGTCCCAAAATAGGGTCAGGGTTGGTTGGAGGAGGAGGAGGGGATGAACCTTGGTTGAACGCCTTTCCCATCGGAACACGGAGGTGCTGGAGAATGACAGGCTGTTGAGACATGTCTACAAGGAATCTCTTTCTCTCTTTTGAAGCAGACACATTCAACTTCCTCTTTCTAATGCTCGGCTGTGTACAGACGTTTTATCAGCCTGTGTCAGCTATGCAAATACTGCTTTAGTTCGAAGGTGAAATGGTTATCAAGGCAAAGGTTTTACTTTGCATTTCCTATTGGAGTTCAAAAACTAGACTGGCCTGTATAGTTAGCCATCCGCCCATCCTAACCATAAACTGCAACTTATTTCACTAGAACACACCAACGTGGACACAAGTGAATCTTCATGATCCATGATTCTACTGGTTTAATTTCTTGTCCCTATTCTTCGATAATATCCAAGTTATCAGTGTGTGTGCGCTGAGTGAATTCATCCAGACACTACTAAAAAAGGATGAGATGAGAGCTGAACCCATCACAGCCCTTACCTGTCTGGAGATCAGGGAGGAGGAGGAGTAGGAGGAAGCAGTGGAAAGGAGAGAGGAACAGGAGAAAGAGGAAGGAGGTCTATTCATCTTAGTCATGTCTGAGGCTCCAATGTGGTTGAACTCCGACGTGATGCTGAAAACTGTGTCCTCAGGGAGGGGCTGGGTAAACACACACAAAAACAGGAATGTCACAAACTGCTCACTCAGTACACTGTTCAGTGCAAGGTCAATACCAGCCCATTCAATGAATACATAAAGCAAAAAAAGACAGGGAAACATAACTATCTATCATTTCGGGTCAGGGAATAGACAACAATTAGGTTAATAAGCACAGGGGGGGGGGGGGGGGGGGAACGGGCAACTGACATGGTCCAAGATACCATGTACTGTGTCAACATTTCTTTGCCAATAACACTCAATAACGTGTGGAACGTGCCACCATTACCATGTCTTACTGCTGAAACCAGCCTATTGACAAATGGACCCATTGGACTGAATTAGGTTCCTGACACCTGACAGACTCCAGAACTGCAGGCAGTATTCATGCCAGACCCCCACAGGTGTGTGAATAAGTGTGTGTGTGTTTCTAACAATTTCAGTAAATCATCTTAGATAAATACAATTATGTGAGTCGCCTACTATTCTACAAAATATACAGTACTTACTTTCAACCACATGTAAAGAATGACGTGAACCAATAAATCAATTAAAGAAATAAGAAATACCTTAGAATACACAGCTCTTTTGTGGTAAATGCCATAGACCTTCTCAATCAGACTTTGTATTCCCATTTTAACTGAGAACAACAGTAACCATGGCTTCTCTCACATACAGAAAGGTTTTACTCTGTACTTTGGACAAAATGTGTCCTTCCAATATCATACATTATGCAATCTAACATATTTATGGGTGTAGCTGTTTCTTATCTAATAATTGTAAAAGGACAACGATGAGCTTATGCCAACATGGCTATATGACTATCAGCTCCGCAGTATCACTCCTGCTTTCATTCCACACAATTTTTACAGGCAGGCTTAGAGGTCAACAGATTCTGACTGATTTCCATATCTTATTTTTTATCTCAAGAAAAAAAAGAAAGCTACCTCAAAAAGTTACTTCCTCAAAAAGGAAAGTAGACTCACCAGACTGTTGGCTTTGCCAGATGACTGTTGTTCCTCCTCAAAGGGCATGGCAGTGAGGCCACCTGGTTCCCAAGTCGTGCCTAGAGACAAAATGTCAGAGTAGTTTCTTGAGAGAGGAGTCTACCTCGAGTTCTTTCTATATTTAATCCTGTCTCATCACCTATCTGATCTACTCAAACATCCCACGATGTGGTGCACCAGACACAGAAGTGGGAGGTGTCTCAGGAGGAGTCATGAGATTTCATGCAGTGAGTCAGACGCTTGTGTGTGACATTTAGTGGACACATTGACCCACTAATGAAGCAATGCATTTACATTTAAAATGTAGATAAAGAAGCTGAAAAGGGGATCAACAAAGGGAGTACTGACCTTCAAAGACAAAGGTGTGATACTGTGTTTTATATTTGGCTATCTGTAGGTTGTGTGTTGTGTACATGATTATATCAGTAAATATCATTCACTTTGTACATGCCAGTCACATGATCGAATGAGTGTGAAGTAAATCAAATGTGACTGAGAATTCTGGCATTATCATCTATGTTGTAAAAGTGGCTATTGTAATTAATAATAAAAAAAATAGAAACAGATTTCAGGACAAACTAGTTTTAACTACAAAAGGAATGACTCTGTATATGAGGTTGAGCAACTCTGAAAACAGTGTGTGAGGGTTTGTTCGAAAAGTTTACCTCTGTCTTTATTTCAATGACACCCTAGATGTATTTGCCAAGTGTGTCAAGACAAATCTCCACTGACATTGTTGTCCAGAGTAGGCTTATCCTGTGTCCAGGAAACAGTCACTCTAACCTAGGCAGCTCATTGGCTCACACCGCACCTTGGAGGTAGTACTGCCGCAGGCGAGGATTTCTGATGTGGGGGACGTGGTCAAGAGGCCGGCCTGCACCGCTGTGGTAGTTGTGGCACTGGCCACTGCCCTCCAGGGCTGGGCGGGCCTGAGGCTGGGTCTCCCAGGGGCACGAAATGAAGCCTAGTGGCTGGGAGACACCTGAGGGCAGCTTGGAGCCCAGCCTGACCAGGAGACACAGCAAGAGACACAGCGTAGTTAGTCATGTCAAGCTTCTTTATTCTACCCCACAAATTGACAATAGATGCTAGTTTTGTGTCACTGAAATGCATAGTGACATTTACGAGCAGCTCTGAGTAGGCGTGAGGAATGCTTTAGTACTTAATACTTGAAAAGCCATATTTCATATGGATTTAATTAATATATGTAAAAATACATCTGCAAGTTTCAGTTGATTCTGCATCCATCTTGACAGAAGATTAGGATGTATTGGCAATCCAAGTTATTTATGCAGTTGAGTGGGAGTTAGGGATACGGCTGGGCAGTTCCTGGCAGAAACCTGCACTTCTCTCGCCCACATAATACCCTCCACTGTTTGTGTGGACCTCCATTCAGAAGGGAACTACAAGCTATGTGACTAGCAACTCATCAGAGGAAAAGGCCAGTCTCCAACTCTGACAACTGGGATCAGAATATGCTTCCGTCATGCTTTTTATCCTTAAATGACAAAACTATAACACAGTGTGTCGCTTTAACACAGTCTCCATGTCTCTTGGTTACTAACTTGCTCTACTGTGATGGCACTATAATTTCACCTCCACTGGTATTAGGGAAGTGCAGGCACAACTCTGTAAACAAATTGATTATAATAACTGAAAAACATTCACAGAAATAATACCATATTTGGAATGACTCCAGCCTTTGTGACTAAAGTGTCACAAGTCTAAGGAGCACTTTCTCTCTTTTCAGCACAATAATCTCTTATAATCACAGGCCTGACCTGGTCTTGACGTTGCCAAAGTAGCTGGGCCTGGTTTTGTCCCTCTGTAGCTTGTTCTCCATGGCTCTAGCAAAAAGGAGGGGCCCTTCACAGACCTCTCTGCCTAGTTTGATGCAGCGTCGATAGGATGAGAGACTCCACTAGCACCCCTCCTCCATCTAACAGTCCCCATTTTGAGTATGCCTCCGTAATCCTACCTAAAGGAGAAGGGAAGAGACAATGCATACGCACGGGCTAAGATGCTGTGGGCAATGGACTTAGATCCTTCTATTAAATTAGGCATTCAATCAATACACCCATAGCATTTCTGTAGGGCTTGCACTGCAAAATTACCTACCAAAACACTACTTACATGCATGTGTAAGGACAGCTCAGAGAGATTACTTTTTTATTTTCTTTATGCTATACACACAAAAAACATACATTACTATCCCTGTGGTGTGAAGATGTTCTGTTGTATGCAAGAAAGGACAGCTTGGGTCTGTCACATTGTTTAACAGCATAGTTGCCTGGGTATAAATTCCTTAGGCCTCTGATGTCTGTACTGAAAATCCTCTGATGCATACCAACAACTATTGAAAACAGAACGTTCGGAAGAAAGCATATTACGCTCATAGTGCTAATATGTAAATGACGCGCAGCATATGTTTTCAAGCAATAAAAGAAATGAAGAGCTTTCGGACGACATTCTATCATCAAAGGATTACATGAGTAGCCCAATCTCACGCAGACTGAAAATTACGCACGTAAAGAAAAATACTATGTATCCAGCACCTTTGAACATCTGTGTCTGACCTGTCTGATTGTCTGGAATGTTGTTTGATGGCGGGTGGCGGCGGAGTTCATATTGCGGCGTTCTAACTGATTTCACTGCAGGCTACAGTAGCAAGTTGAACATGCATACTCCGCCCATTTTTATCCAGATTTAAAGGGCCAGCAACTTCTTTCACTGGCGTAACCCTAAAGGGTTGTGCAGGCCCAGGGATTGATTAAATTATTTCACTGGGTAAATATGCACATTAAAAATCTGACTGGTTAAAATAGTTTATAGGTTTATATACTACAAACTTGATAATTGAATCAGACGTCCAAAATGTGTACATGTATTTATCTTATGTAGGTAAATCCAACAGACATTCGATCTCACCCAACTGCCAAGACAAGTCACTTCACCCCCACTTAAATGTACAAATTGCTGTTATTCTTAATTTTATTCAAATTTTTTCTGTTGTTATATTGTTAAGTATTATTCATTTTTTTATTGTTATATATTTTGTCGAGAAGTAGGCTATAGTATTTAATGTAGGTTAGGAATTTCTATTACAGATTTAGAGTATTTATTAAAGATTTAGATCGGCTGCTTGAGATTGTCACGACCATAGACATATATACATGTGTATATATGTCTATGGTCACGACCAGGACTCAATAATTCCAATGTACCTGTATTTGTGACACAACAATCTTGAACTTGAATGACAGGAAGACCGCTGTCTTGCGCTGCCTGCTCCAGCCACGCGGCGTGCTGTCACATTTGTTGACGCTTGAGAAAAGGCATGTGTAAAACTCTGACCAATCAGAGGGTAGGTAAGGCGGAGCGACGTTCTCTCCTGTTCTGGGCCTGATAGAACGATAACATTTACCGTAATCTGAAAGGCGAAAAGGAGAGCCGCATTTTCTCCAACAATCCTGAACATTGCATCCTTCTAGGTAAATTATTATTTGGTTGAAGTAGTTTGCTAGTGACTTTTTGTGCATTTGCATAATACGAGATAGACAAAATGCAATATAACGCTTTTGTGTTCGTGAGGGTCAATTAAAGGACCGATTGGACCTCTTAGCCTAGCTAGTCGAGCTAGCTCATCAACAGCTAACGTTAGTTGACGTAGATCACCTATCTCGTAGCTACCCATAGTAAACTAGCCTCGTCAGTTGTTGTGATTGATGCGATGAAACGAACGTCTAGCCATTTACGCAGGTTATCTAATTGCGAATTGTTCAATTGTGGTTACGTGACTTGACTTCTTGGTTTCTAGCTTAGCTAAACAGTTGAGTTTGCTTAATCTATGCACTGTCTTTTTTAAAGCCTTAACTGTGGACACTGAACTTCAGAGCTATAGTCCAAAATGTCCACTGTTTACTAAAAGCACACTGAGCTCCAGCCTGCAGCAGTTAGGTGTGACCATGGAAACTGATGCCGTAAGTCTCTTGACCCATTTTTAATTAAAAGACTTAAGCATGCAATCTGTCAACACTAACTCGCATCAAGGCTAAGTACTAACAAAAGTGTGCTTTAGTTACACTAATCAAGGTTTGAAGACTAGTGGTGTTGGAAGACTAACTGCATGTTCCTTTCACAAACTATTCAGGAGGTTATTCCTATTTGGCAGAACAAGCCTCATGGATCCACCCGAAGTGTGGTGAGGAGAATCGGCTCCACTTTGCCCCTTAAGCCCTGCCCCAGGGCATGCTTTCAGGTAAATAGCCTCAACCCAGGTGCAATACTTGCAATTCATAACTTAGCCTAGCATCGAAACAATAACAGATTTAATTGTGAAATGGTATTGTATTATCAGTGGCACAAAGTGTTCTTGTTTCTGTTGTGTTCCAGGAACTTCCAGGCCTCCCCCCCCTGAGGCCCATGGACGGTCCCATGGTGCCCACCTTGGCAGACATCGCCTGGATCGCAGCTGATGAGGAGGAGACATACGCCAGAGTTCGGTAAGCTGTTGTATTTTTTTTTGAGGATCCATCTTTGGATAAAAGTAGCATATTTGAAAATCTAACACTAATGGGCCTTATGAATAAGATCTCCAAATGCTTGAATAATAGACGATTACCCCCCCCCCCCTCCCCCCCCAGGAGTGACTCGCGCCCCCTGAGGCACGAGTGGCGGCCAACACCCCTGCTGGTGCTCCACAGGAACTCCTCCGTGCCCAACTTCCGCCGCGAGGGCAGCAAGAAGATGGAAGGTCTGAGGAAGCCAGGAGTGACGGCCATGAACAGAACCACGGCCTTGCAGGACGAGCTCAGCAGGCTACGTTCCCAGATTGCCAAGATCGTTTCCAACGACACTGGTGAGAGGCCCCAGTCTGTGTCTAGAGGCTTGTGAGGGATTGGGCCAGCCCTTCCTCCCTCGTCTCATTAAAAAGGAAGACCGCTCTGTTACTATGTCTATAGAATCTCTGCTTTCTCTTCATTAGGATATCTAGGAGAAGCAGTTTCCTAGACACAGGCATTTTCAAATTTTACTTGAACTGTTTCTCTTGAACGTTCCTATTGATGTTTGCATTTTGGTGAAGATTGATCTGTTTCTTGGAATCTCAGTATGCGTAAGCTATGTCCTTGTTTTAGAAAAAAATATTTTACCTTCACACAGTTACCTTATTTACAATATAGATATTTAAGATCAGATCAGATGCCTGATTGTCAGCAGGCACATAATTGGAGAACCAGCCTGCCTTTTATTTTCTTGTTATTTTTAACTTAGTATTCAGGCCTACATACTGGCTATGGCAGTGAGAATGCTAAACATGGACCTGCCCTTGTCGCAGACTCTGATTTGAGAAACAGTAGGATAACAAGAACACTGTACTTCAGATGACTTGATTAAGCCAGTCTGCCCTGTCCCTTCTAGGTCCTGTCCTAATTCTGAGGTTTATTTAGGGAAAGAGACCTCAATGAGCTGCAATGAGTAATACACGGTCTGTGATAACTACTGCTTAATGATAACAGTAATACGTCTGTCTGTAACCACTTTTTTGGTCTCTCCTAGGCTCCAACCCCATGACCCCTGACCTGCTCTCCCCTGACGACACTAGTATGAGTTTCTCCTTGGCGCCCTTCGAGACGGCACCATACCAGCCTGCCGCCACTGCTGCAGCTTCCTTCGTCATCAGTGATGTCACCGAGGAGGAAGAGGAAGACGACGAGGAGGAAGATGATGTGGTGTCCGTCGTATCGGAGCTGGTGCCCGACCCCCTACCACCAGTGTCCATGACCGCCTCAGCCACGTTCGACCTTGACCGCCCCAGCATGGAGTTCCGGGAGGCAGAGGAGGACACGGTGTCCCTCTCCAAGTCCACCAGCTTTGCTGATGTCATGGACATCCTGAAAGACATGAACCGAATGAAGATGAGCAAGGACAGGTAAGGTTAAGAAAGACAGGTCGGGAAATTCGAGCTAGACAAATTATATATATTATATTTTCAAAGAATCAATTGTTGTCTCACACTGAAAATAATACGGTTACAATATATGTTACACAACATATATTGTCAAGGGGCCCTCCTCTAACCTGTCGTGGTTGTTGTAGATACAACAGAGGCTGTACATCGCTGAGAGAGGAAAACTCTGCTTCCCTAATCTCTGAGGCTCTGAGGAAGAAGTTTACACTGAAGGATGAAGACATTGGTGGTGTCAAACGGAAGTAGCCCTAGCAAGTCGCCCTTCTTTTCCACTCCATGTAAGTCAAGCTAGACAAAACAGTGTAATTATGTGTTGAGTCATTGGGAACACTATCTCCTACCCTGGTGGTTCTCCACAAATGAGAATGTATTTCCTGTTTGAGAGAGCTGAATTTAGCAGTTCATGTCTGTGCCAGCATGTCACCATTCTAAAAAAGTAGTTCCAACCTTGTTGCTGTTAGTCATGATTCCTTTGTGTCTTTCTCTTCCATTACTAGGCCTTTGCCTGTGGACTGTGTTACCATGGAGACCCATCATCACCTCATTGCAAACAGCAATCCACCAGCCAGGCCAAATGTAAACCCAACTCCATTACAAGGAAATAGAGGACCCTTACATCCCTCTTCTATACCAATTAAACCTCTCTCCCACCCTTCCTCACACTCTTTCTGCCAATGTAACTCACTAAAAGAAGCTTGTTTCATCACATTGATATGAAGTTAACGACACGCGGAGTCTTTCGTGTCCCCTGTAGCGATGAATACTTCTGGGATCTCACATCCCAGCTTGACAGATTATCTTGAGTAGATGTGTTAGGCCCATCAGACTAACTCTACTGCTAGATCTACTCCATAATCATCCAACTACACGCTTGGTTCATTCTCTTGTGGTCCACCCATAGTACCATATAGTGAGTGAGTTCTCAAAGGTGTTTGCTTGCTCCAGCAAACTGATGGGACTCAACAGAAAAAGGACGAACCTTTCAGACAGAGTTTTTGTTAAAGTAAAATAACAATCCTTCTATACAGACTTGAAAAGGTTGTGTGTAAACATGACTGGCTACATGTGTGCACATAATCTTCACATTTTCAGTTATGATCTATATTTGCATCGCGACATTGACTTTACAGTCATTGCAACTTGTATAGCATTTCAGATTGGTTGTTTGCCGTCACCTTCTGACACACCCCCAACTCCAAAGCACCACACCACTGGGAAAAAATAGTTGGCTTTGGGGTTCTCAATGATGGAGCCTGACTGAGGGCCGCTCGGGGGCAAATGTAACTCACTCTGTATCAGTGGATGAAGAAAACTGGCTAACAGAATTATATTGTTTGAAGTGTGCCCTGTATGATACATTAAAGCATGTGAGATTTGGTTGTTGTTTGTCGAGGCAGCACTTTACTTCACGGGCCTCTACAGTGACTCAAAAGATCAGTAAATAACTAAATATGTGAATGTTGCAAAACCATAAATATGAGGGCAGTTTTTTTGTTGCTTGCTAATGGTCAATTGATTATCATTAGGTAGCTCCTACAAATAAAGTGCTGCCTCTGTATATTACCAACTGTAGTGTGACTGAGTTATCCTCCCTTGTGTGCTGCTGTTGTGCTGAACCTGCCTGCTAGTTGAATACAGACACGTGTTCATGTTTTGAGTGGGCTGTAGAAAACTCCAGATTTCCCTACCGTGAGGATTGTGTGGCTCCTTGTTTTTAGGCAACTGCAACATCACCCCTTCATAGGGATTTACTATGTACCAGACATTTGTGTGAATAACGACATCTCCTGTTGACGCCTTACTACAAACCTATTGCCTCTTCCAATGACTGAACTTTTTGCTTTAATTATTGGCTGATGATGTGCCACGAGTTTGCTTTCTTTTATCTTCCCTCCACCTTAGTTCTTCCTCTGTTTCTGACATGTTTTCACTCAATGTTCCCTCTTTGCTACTAGAACCTGTGTCCCCACAACCCATCGGGAGGTTTAAGAACCGTGCTTATAATAAGCATTCGTTGCAACTGCTTGTAGAGCCAACTCCCTGTCTCCTCTTAGACCTTCTGCTCTTTTGGTTGCTCTGGTGGTGGTCTCCAACCATATCAGGATAGTCTGGGTGTAAATAATTTGGAGCTGAGTGAATTACAGGTCATTTTTTAGTCGCTGACAACCTTGTATGGTCCTTGCCATGTCATCTACATGGATGAAGAAGAATAATTTTCCCTGTCGTGTCTCTGTACACTGTAACTGTCAGTTGTCTTTTTTGTGTTTGAATTTCATGGTTACTGTCCCCCAGTCTTTTTCAATATTCCCATTTCAAGTGTTTGACAGCAGTTGAACTGAGGCCAAGTTAAGCTATGGCCATATAGAACTTATGGATTGATATGATTTGTTTTTATATGGTTCAGTGGTTGAGTGGAGTGACTTCATGAGAACCTGATTAAGAGAACTGGTGAGACCTCTAGTCCCACAAAAGAAATTTATGGATTTTCTTATTTTGTCATCAATATTTTACAACTGTCTTTTATGTTATATGTTTATTCAAGGTAAACCACCTGATAAGCTGTCATCATATATCTGTCTGCCGCCAAACTGAAAAACTTTTTTTTGATTGTCTTGTGTTGAAAACAAATAAAAATGGGCTGTTGTTTTGAACCTTTCTGTTTGTGACTGTCTGTTATACCCCTGTTGAGAGGTCTGCAGTTGGACCCTTCTCCCCTGTTGAGGGTTCAGGTAAGTTATTTCACTGAGCATGTGCAGTAGCACAAGATCACCAAAGGGTGGTGACAAGGGCATGTAACTAAATATACAAAGAAGCCCTTCTGAAGAATACATTCTGTGCAATCATTAGCTCTTGTTTTTTTAATGACCCACCAGTGACCGGATAATGACTAACTCTTACCCTGTGCTTCTTAGCCCATAAGGAGTGAGTTATTTTTCCAAAACGGAAGCTAGCTAGTTTTAGTTAGCTTCCGTTACCTAGCAACCTAGCATAATACTCGTAGCAATGCTACTACCTGCTAGTGTTACTTGTTAGCCTCCTAATTGTAAATTTTGAAGCCATACTATAGCGTTTGTCATATAGTTTTTGTCTATCGGAAAATAGTCGGTTGGAATGTTCAGAATCACATATGTGTGACGCTACTCCTTAACGGGTTAAACACAGTTTTTCCTTTTCATGGAATCACACATTTCATCATGAGACCTTGTAGTTCTAACTTCCACACACCAAGGAGACCAGTCCAGGATAACTTCGAAGATCTTAATTAACCTAATTTTCTTGCCAGTATGCCCTCCCCCGCCCTCTTTTATGTTATTTTTTGTTATTTAAGTAATTTTTATTTTTTTCATTTTCTTTCTCCCCCCTGTGCTTCGCTTTGATTCCTTTGACCCCCTCTCCTTCTCTTTCACACTTTCTCTGTTCATTTCTATTGCACTCTATTCTCTTTTTCTCGAAGGCTCAAGATGATCCAGGCCATATGTGAGTCTATTTAGTGTTCAAGTCCTTGGCCTACTTCGTCCCTCCTCACCTCCACTATCCTATTTTAGAAGCTGGGAGATGTCTGTGGAGAGCTCAGATAACAAAGCTTTATGTCACTTTGCGGCATTGTTAAAACATAAATGTGGAGTTTAGGATGACATTGAAACATTTGTATTAAGATGGAGATTAATCTTTGACCAGTGAGAACTGAATTTCCCTTTTTTTGCCCAAGTCATGTGGATGAGGTTGAGTAAATACGATATATTATGCGACACATGCAGTTGTTCTATGTTAAGAATTATTTATTGCCCCATTAATTTCATTACATTTCTAACAACATCCAGAAGGGGAAGTAGTTCTTAGCCAGCTGTCTATAATAGGCACAAAGGCAAACCATCCCAACCAGACAAGAGTTCTGTTAAATTGCCCTGACTCAGCCCTAAACTACAGAGCTTTTCATCAATGTCTCCTTAGCTTGCTTGCGGCTCTTTATAAACAGACCTGCCATTGAGAACAGAAACTTTCCCAATGTTCTTAAAGTTCCCCTTCCAGCTCAAACATTGTCATGACCATTTATAACTTTTTCATTTTCCAACCCACTTGACGAATGTGATTGTGGGAGGTTGTTGTTAAGTTGTCCATCTTAAATGTTTTCTCAGAAAAAGAAGGCCCCTAGCCTGTTTGGCAAATTGACAGTTTCACTTTAGGGGCAGGAGTGCAACCATTTTGGGTTTGATAAATCACTCTGACAATTGTGTCAGGAGTTGAGGTATGGCATCGCAGCCAAGAGGTAATTCCAAGCCATGGCCCAGGTGGTATGCGGTTCACTAGAACCGAGAAGGCAAGAGGGATTGCCCTAAAAGTCATCAGTCTCATAAAGCTGCAAGTTACAGAGTGGGTGTCTTAGGAGCAGTGTCAGTGAGGGTGTAATTTAAGCAGATTTACACATTCTTTTACAGACAACAGTTAAAGTCAGGAGGTGATATTTCATATCAATGCCCTCACTTGTTGTTCACGCTGCTACGATAAACATCGACTGGAAGAAGTACATTGAAAAATGCCACCATTCTTCAATGCACATTCTTTACACCACGGAAGAAATGTGTTTGTGTCACAAAAATGTAGCATTATAGAAATAGAATCTAAAGTCAGTTAGACCTGTCACTTTTTTGTGTGTCATATTTGCAGGTCAGTATTTGGTTGCCATAAGAGCCCTTCCTGTTTGGTATTAATGACACCACTGTCTAGACCAAGTTTCACCGGTTTGTCTGCCAATTTGGACATACCAGAAGCACAGAGCTGCCATCTTAATGAGGATTCCAGCTTTTAAACTTTACCTTTCCCAAAGCCATGCACAGATATTTTGATAGCAGGGGGAATACGTCTGTTATTTCCTTTTAGTTAAATATCATATATTTTGTCAAAGCTACTTTGGGTATGGGGGTTTAACCATTTTCTGGAAAATAAAGAGGCATTGAAATATCTTATTACTCTTTTGGGATTTACACAAGATTGAAATGTTACCCAAATATGAAATCACAAGCAGGGATAAGCAACCATTATGTTGGTCTCAACTGAAAAATGTAACAAATGTTTGTGACTGTTCAGCAAACAGAAGAAACTGACAGATACAGGGAAATGTGTTGCTTCATAAAAAATACACTCCAATCATTCTGATCAGTGCATGTTAAGTTGAAACTGAATGTGTGGAGTGTTTTTCCCAGGATCAGTGTGACAAGTCTGTGTTGCTTGTGCCTGCTGAGGGAGTATTCTTCTTCCTGCCATCACCAGACTGGGGGACGTATCGTAGCAACAACCAACTGGAAGCTGTGAAATTCAATGGAGACAACAGTCTTGGGGAACACCAACCATCGCCCCCTCCTCCATCACCAACACACACGCAAGCACGACATGCGCACGCAAACCTCCTTCCCCCAGCCCCTACACCCACTCACTGTCTCGAACACTCACACAAAAATACATGCTTATGACTCACTACCACGACATGGGAACCTCAACAAAGACAATTCTCTCCATATTTTCCCCATAATTTATGAAAACTCATTTTTATATTTTCGGGACTGTGTGTGCTGCTGCTATTGTTCCACCATTCAGTGAGGAGCATTGGGATGCTAAATGAAGTGTCTATGTAATGGTACCTCAGCAAGGCAAGAAGGACTGCCACTTGCGTTGCTTTCTAGTCACCTCACCTTATAAGGCTCCTTGTCAGCACCACTCTGCTGAGCACCTGGCCCAGCTTCGTGGGGTGTAGCGATGGTCTTAATGCCGGTGTAACAGCATATCAGTTACAATTTGATGGTGTTGCTGGACAAATTGGAATGACAAAACATGAGTCCTTCATGAGGACAATGAATCCCCCTTGAAGCTTGCCTCCATCAGAGTTGCACTGAATAATTGGAGCATAGCATCACTGCAGCCCTGTTTTAGCCTGCCATCTTCTCTCGGGGGGGGGGGGGGGGGGGGTTGGTTGGGGGGGTGAGGGGGGGGGGTGTCTGGCCCGGCGCTGATCTGACACCTTTGTAAGGGGATGGTTTGATTTGGGCCCAGGTCTTTCATCCAGACTGGCCTGAACCCAGACCAGCCTCCACAGCCAGCTGCCTCCATCTATAACAGCGGGAGAAGACAAGAGAGAGGGAGAATGAAAATAATTGTGCCTTTTTGTCCTCCCCACCTCCTCTTTCACTTCCTCCTTCTCCTCCTCTTTCTCCTCTTCTTCCTTCTCCTCCTTCTGCTCCCCCTCCTCCTCATCATCATCCTCTTTAGCCCAGGGTCACGTTTCGATAACAAATGGATGCCATCTCCCACAGATGGTAACCCGTAACTGGGTTTTCCTGGCAGAAACAGACACCCAGATCTATTGTGGGTTTGTGGAGCAGTATGTTGAACAGGCCGATGTACTGTACAGAATATAAAGAGACATACTCTACTACTGTTATGTAACAAGTCTCTGCCATGAGACAATACTAACACAATGTACAAACTGGACACCAGGGAGAAACCTCCTGTCATGGTTCTGCCGTGTAAATAGGAATAATCCTTAAAACCCTGATTGTCTTGGGTTTCTCATCAACATTTCACACAACAAAAGGCCTGTTTTGCAGCAGTAAATCGAATAAATGAGTAACAAATTTTAAGAATAGACAGGAAATTATTGAGCATCCCATGAGAATGCTAATCATCCTAAAATAAGCAACAGTAATGGAGAAACAATTAAGGCAATTGAAGCACAAAATGTGCTTTTTATTTGCCCTGCTCACCTTCTGGAAAACAACAACTGGTGATTAGTCAGCTGATGAGCCAGAGTGCAACCCAACCACAATCCTAATTCAGACCCAGGAGCCAAAGACACAGCCACTCAACCACCCCACCCCCACCCATTTAATCTAATGTGAATTTGTTTTCTGTCAGAGATGATTCATGTGATTGTGACATCAGCCTCTCAGTCTGTGTTGTTCTGATTCTGCTTGTTGTGACTTTTGGAATGCTGAAAAATACATCTGCTTGATGCACACACATCAAATAAGTTATATTGACTTATGACTATTTATATCGTTCTTCTATACTCTTTGTCCACATTTAGGCCAACATTGTAATGAAACAGGTCAATCTGGAGTGTGTTAGCCACAACAAGAAAGGAAACCTCACTGTGTGTACTGTAGATGATAAAATATGTATGGAACAAAAAAGTGTTTCTGATCATTTGAAACAATAATCTTTATAACACAGCCAAGATACTACGACAAATCACTGTGTTTATCTGTCATTTGTGGTACTTTTAGGATTACATAAACAGATATTGGATAAAAGCTTCTTATCTCACCTCTCTTAGATCAAACAGAGACAAATACTTCCAGTAAATTCAATATCCAAACTGTTTTTTTCTTCAACCTAAAAGTCTCCGACAGCTTGTTTTATGTTGACCCATTCTCTTTAAACAAGATAAAAAGATGACAAAACAAGTGAAAGCCTTTTTACATGTAAAAAGAAAAACTGAATCCATTTGCTTCATTGTTTACATCTTTGTTGGTGGCCTACAGTACATGAGAGGCGTTCTGCAGCATATTTCAGATATCCCTTTCTCCAAGCCCCATTGTACTTGTTTACGTCTTTGTTGGTGGTCCACAGTTCCTAGTCTGGGGAGGTGTTTCTAGTGACATGTTTCTTCAAGCCCCTTTCTGTATGGACATATGCCTTTCTTTGCTCTTGATGTAGCTAAAACCTCCAGTATCAGACCTTGTGCCAGTATTAATTAGCCAGTGTATCAACTCTTACTGTGGCTCATTGTAGGCGTAGGTAGGTAGAGGTTATGAGAGCGTTAGTTCCCTGCAGTGCTCTGTTTAAAGCACACCGCCCCAGGGAGCCGACCAACAGCTAGGGGCCTCAGAACGGGCTATTTCCAGACAGATCCAATACGTCAGCGTCACTACGCTAGAATAGATGGAGCTTTGTTGACAGGTTATGGCTTAATGGGGAACTCGCAAGTTATGAATGATGGAAAAACCTGGACATTACATAGAGAAGCTTTTATGTTTGCGCTTTGCTTCAGATTGCAACTAGTTAACAGTTTTTTCCAGTGCAAAAGGATTTTACACCCAGAGAAATACTGTCATCCGTGTGAACATCTACTCCCAGGTGCCAAGTGCAACTCTGTGACACTCTTATCAGCTCATTTTCTTGTTTATCACCTCAGAATGGACATATGTCACCTCATTAAAAGTGTTAAAGGCTATGACAGCAGGGCGTAGACTACCTGAAACAGTCACATAAACACCAGTTGCTCTGAACCACTTATAGTATTTATTAGCATTCACAAGAGAAATTGTCCCTGAGCAAAAATAGCCCACAGACCTCAAGGCTCCTGGACAGCACAGACTGTTACAGCCTTGAGCACATGCGCTGTCCTTTCTCCTAAGAACCAGCTTTCCGAGGCAGTTCTTTCCAGTGTGTAGCTACTGTTGAACTGCAATTACGCTTTGTTACGCTGTTTACATCCGTGGCGTTTAAGAAAGGGACTGTAAGCTTACTCAGTGTCAACAGTAAATTAAGTGGGTACAGTGGGTTATTTCCATGGGTGTGGTGTGTAAACAGTGGTGTACTTTTATCATCACTCGGCCGCTCAGTGAGAGACGTTCTCCTCTTGTCTCTGAGTGAGGTGAAGGGGGCTGCCGCTGTGGCGTGCTGCTGTTTTTAGACCCCAGTCTCCTGCCTCATTAGTGCTGGCTGCAGCACACAGAGATGGAATGACCAGCTGGAGACCACCACTGCAGTCTTAAGGGGTCAGGCGTGCGTCACCGTATGAAAGCCAGGACACAGAAAAATCTGGAATCCAGACGTATAATACTCGGAAGTGCTAAAGGGAAAACGCTCATCCCTGGTTTGTGATTGCACTTTCCTGTTTGTGTTGTCCCTTCAAGACATTAAGAAAATATTATATTCATGTCATATTTGGTGGTTGATAGGACACATACATAAATACACAAACAAACACACATTACTCTGCATGCAGCTCGACAGTTGCAATGTATTCATGTCAGTCAGTTATAAGATTAGTTTTGACAAAAACTTAATGACTTAAATGTCCTGAAAGCATCAATTGCTAAACTGCAGGGCTGTATTAAACCATTATACGTCTTATCATCAGTCTGTCTGCCGCCCTGCTTAGACTGCTCCTTGGATCCCTCATTATGATCTGGCTTAATTAGCCCTGGTTCTAAGGGAATCCATTTACCCAGTAGGCTCTCACATGCTGGGCCAATACCCTCACAAGTACTCCCACTGTACAGTACAGTGTGAGATATGTGTCTGTGGGAGAGAGTGAGAGAGAGTGTGTGTGTTTCAGGTTAGACAATGGCACATTTTAGTCACATTTCTGGCACAGTAGTACTTTACCACTTCTACACTGACAGCGGAAGCAGCGATAAGCTCTGGTTGGTACTAGCCAGTTAACACCATGTGTGTATGCAGGAAACTACATTTCTAAAAATAACTGGCTGACATGTTTAGTCTGTCAGAAGAGGTGAGAGCCAGAAAGAGGCAAATAAGGAGTTTGGCACCAACAGGTGTGACAAAGCTTCCCATCTCTTGGCTGGATGGGTTTTCTACATCCTGGTATCCTAGACAAGGTTGAAGGAAATTTAGGGACATGACAGTGATGTACAACATGCTTTCATCTCTCTGAGAACATAAACATAATTTCACACATAAATCTTCTGGCACCTGTTTTTAACAGATAATTTATTGGCGTGCTTAGAAAGAAGGGGCTTTCTAATAAAGAATCATATCAGATAATAGGTAACCAGTTAATAGGCATGCCTCAAATAATCCCAACACTGTACATGGGGGGTAAGATAACAAGTAAGAAGATCTTCTAAAAAAAACCTGGTCATTACTTCTTAGAGCCATTTTTGATCAGTGGTTGTGTGATTATTTCAACATAGCACATTCTTGTGTGAACTTATTAAGCATGCAGCGTTGTCTTGGAATTGTGCATCTACTATTCAGATTCCCCCACTCCTGCCAAACATAGACCCATTGCTTTTCCTCTGGAGTTTATTCACACATGCTAAGCTTGACAGATCCCAAAATAAAAAGTGTCTGCAACAAGATGCTGAACCTACTAAAGAAATGGACAGTTAGATATTTAGGATATTGAGGATAAACAGAATAAAATTTTCATTCAAATGTTTATTGGAGAATTGTATTCAGTCTATGGTCTGTATCTCTCTGTATTACCAACTGTCTATGGAGGAGTGGATCACTCACTGAATTGCTACTCCCAAGGTTTGTTCCATTTTCCCCCTATCTTCTTTGAGGGTTTTAGGTTAGTTTAGGTGTAATTCTATGGGCAGTATGTGAAGCCATCGCTTGTATAAAATGGTATAGAAATTATATTTGATTTGATTTGGTTCAAATATACAGCAATGGCTCAAAGAGACTAAAGGATATTTAACAGATTATAGTCCAGAACAACATGTCATTACAGCCAGTAGGATAGTATTAATCTATGGGTGACTTGACTGAAATGGTTTGAAATGATGCAACACAATTCAAGGAAAGAGTGTTTATTTATGAGAACATTATTTTGTTGCCAAGCATTCATGACAATGAAGCTAATTTGAGCTGAAACATTTGCGTTGTCAAGCGGTAGCACCAGAATGTGCCTGCATTTATTCTATGAACAGCTAGACACCAAATGCCAGAAACGTGTTCGCTCTTGCTGAATAATTCAGCATAAAGGCATATTTCCCCACAACAACAAAACCCTAATCTTCTAGTCAGGGTCTGAGTACTGTGATGCCCAAGGCTGTTATTGGTGGCTAAATGGTCTTCTACATTCTGTAATGAATGTTCACTAATCATAATACAATGCTTATAAAGACAACAGTTGTGGGTAAAATGCACAGATACTTACCAATTCTTCCTTAACAACAAAACTAAATATCTTCATCCTGGTCAAACATCAACTATTGGTTGATGGTTGACTACCCTTAATCCAAAAGAACCTGATCTGTTATGTTAAAGTTTGGGATTTCTAGTCCCACAAAGGCTGTATCTGGATGGACTGCAGGGAAATATACCTCCACAGGATCCCATTTAGGACTGAGGGACTCAACTCAAGGAAGGAACTCCCATAAGCACTCAGGGACTTAATGGTTCAATAGGACATGTCCAGGCTCTGGCAGAGTCAGGGGAACTCTGGTGTGGACCCTTAGTGGACAGGCTGAGGGCTCAATCCAAGCCGAGTTCATGTGACACCCATTTCCAGAAGCAACCCATAATTCTGCATTCATTCACTCCAAGGAAAGCAAAGTCGGAGTCCATTTAGATATTGTGGAAAAAGAAATGTGGGGGAATTGGTCATCCAACATGAAATTGGGTTCAAACTTTGAATGCTTGGTTTGTGAGTGCATGTGAGAAATTTGAGTGATTGTTATTACAGCAGTCTGAAGCCACACACAGCAGGTGATGAGACTGCTGGTAGACTTTGAATGACCTTCCCTTAATGAGAGGTAGTATCTTTCAGAAGTGTTGCATGAATTTGTGTTTGTGTGTGTGCATGTGTGTGCGTTTGTATGTTTGTGAGGTTATGGCTGCTGCTGTATCCTTAATATCTGTACACAAGATTGTTTTGAGGGCTGAAATGTACATACAGATATGTACCAACCTGCCTTCTATGAATATGATTATTGATTTGAGTGAATGAGTTTGGTGAAGAGATTGCAATTAGGACTTTTGAAGCTGTTACAAAATGTCTTACTAGGTTTGATTGACAAGTCTCACTTCCACAGCTGAACACTTGCTTGTTGTGGTTTGTTCAATCAAGGACACGTCTAAGTCACTGCAGTGCTTTCATTATTTTTCCATTCTTAGGCTCCCCTTCTCATTATAATAATGATCTCAGTTGCATAACACACAAAAAATCATGCTGTCTTCCCATGACTGGTAAACAAAAATATGAAGCCCATGGATTAGATCTGCTCACTGTGAAAGTACCTCAAGGTTAAAATGAATGCAGTTATACAGGCCCTTCTACTCTCTAATAAACAGTCAGGCAGAAGCAGACACTGCATCCTGGAAAGTGAAATCTTGATGAAAATGGAATCTAATTTCAGAAAGATAGAAAGACCGGAAAAAAGAAAATACATAGAAAGAAATCAAAAGAGAAATAATGACAAAAAAACATAAGAAATAATTGAATAAAGTGGCATAAAGGAAAACCAGTAAGAAAAGAAGGAATCAGAAGTCAGCAATCTGTCAGGCATGAAATTACACAAGTCGGTTCTTACTCGCCCTTAGAGACCCTTTATTTGATTTAATTGACCCCTATTTCTCCCTGCCCCTCCTCCAGTACTCTGGCTCTCCATCATGACCGGCAGCTGAGACACCAAATTACAGTGTGTTTCTCCTCTTTCACTCTCCCTCTTCTTTTCCCCCCTATTGACTCACTATTCTTCATCTTTCCTCTCACCGTCTCTGTTTCTTTCTGCTGTTCTAAATGTTTTCCTGCTTGTTCTTTCAGTATGTCCTCCATTCTCTTTCTTGGCTTCCTGTCTGAGAGTGGTCATTCATTGGCTCACTGTCAGTGATGACTCGGCTCACACACACGCCATCATGGGTTGAGTCATGGCCCATGCTCTGTACTTCTCGTTCATTTGTGAGTGATTTCATCTTTGTATGGGTGGAGGTGGAGTGTGATGTCATAACGCCTTGATTCTTCTTGCTGGAAGAAAATGGCTTTTGTGGCTGAAATGATGTCCTTGGGACTGCATTGCAGCGTCCCTGGCAATGTGAATTAAACAAAAATATTACAGAGAATACATTATATTTAGTCCATCCTTACAGGTTATGACATTTTCAAAATGGCTTTGATCTTTAATTACAGATGGAAATGATTATGTTTATCCATTTCAATAAGTGACTGCTGAATGAAATAAATATTTAGAAATTACAGGCAGAAAGGAATGGGAGGTGGGCACAGAATATAATCTAAAAAGGTGTACTAGTACTATTTTGTACCAACTAAAGAACCCTCTGTAAAGGTACCATCTGGACCCATGAATGGTCCTCACATTGCAAATTGTACATGAAAATGTCAAATACACTATGTCTTTGAATTAAATGCAACATCTTTAACATTGTCTCTGACACTCGCAGTACTACTGATTCACAGTGTTTTTCTGATTTGCACAATACAACAATGGTTCATTTAATGTGTGTGTCTGCCTGAAGGAAATTCTCTGTTGTAAGGAGTCAGTTTCATTTTGTGTGTTAATTTGTATTTCATCCTCTGATCTGTGGAATTTAGCATTCATGTCACATTGAGGCTGCCGGCCAGGCTGGGCCAGCCAAGCCCCACTATGACTTCAAGGACATCCCTTCACTGGAGAGCCCTGGGACAGGCAGGGTGATCGGTCACTGTCCAGGATTACAAAAAAAATATCTATATCTATTTGTGAGTTATTTTGCTTGTTGGAGTGTCTGTGGAAAATACCTCCACCAGGTCAGGTAAACCATGCTGCCGGCCAGACTAAGCTTAAAAAATTTACAAGAATAGACTTAATTTACAGGAATCAAAATAATCTTTAAAGCTGCTTGTTAGCTCTCGTGAAAGGGTAAATTGTTTGATTGTGGGCTGTTTTGCTGTGATGTAAAGATGGTTTGACAGCTCTTGGTCAATCTTGGAAAAATAATGTTGCACAGTCTCTCTAACAAAAACTTAATCAAAAACAGAAATAGATTGTGGAGCACCAATTAATTATTCTAAATGCCATGGGGTTTGGTCCAATTGCTTGAAAGAGTTTTATCAATTCTAATTTGGTCGAGATACCCCTTGGTACTGGGGAAAGTGACAGGGCAATTATCGGGACTTTTGCCAAGGTGAAATGAGTTTGATCTTTTATCATCTCACGTGTCTCATCATCAACACATAGGCTATAATTCATCCAAACATGTATCCTTTCAGCTAATATCTTTGGTTCATCAATGCCAAAAACCAAGCATTGACATGGTCTACCAAAACAACCATATTGTAAAACTGTATATTAGGATAACACTTTTTATGGATCCAAAGTCTGACTAATCAGATATATCAATAGTGACATACACCACAAAATAGAAGGCTGATTGGGGCAGCCACAACATCACAAACACGCGTTAAGGACAGCCCCCTCCTTCTTACACTAGGAGACAAGCACAAAGCCATCCGCCCTTTACCAAGTTGGCAACAGTCTAGCATATCATTCGCAGGCTTGTAAGCAGACAGACACAACGCGCGCATGGACATGAATGGGCTCTTGGAACATTACGCGGGACGATAGAAACGTTGAAGTATCGTAAAAGAGCAGTAGCAGGCTTATTTACATCACGACTGCCTGTCCAGCTAGCATATTACAATCCATATGTAACCGACATAGTTACTTAGAACAGTTGTACTTATGTGCTTTCTTTTTCGGAGTCAGTTTTTGTCTTGACAAAACAGCCTGTCGCAGATAACAGAAAAGCACGCCGATTTGACTGACTCTTTCAGACTACAAAGATATAGGCTACAGACAACTAATTGGGATGTATGAAAGTGAAGAAGGATATCCGAAGTCTACATAAACACGTTTTAATCTGTCAGGAGAGAAGATGATTCCGCCAGGGAACATGCAGGACGAGAGTTATGGGAATGAAAACGAGCGGGACCAGAACGACATACCTCAGTCACCGGCAATAAGCATCAGTCAGGAGACGAAGGTACTTAGGTTTACCTCACTTTTCATAGATAAACCTTAAGACATTGCTATACAAATGTGCAAATATGGTGATGGAAAATTCCTCCTTTCTTTAAATAGTAATATGCGTCATAACCTCAATTCTAAATCTAAAATACTTAAAAATGTATATTAAATTAACCTGTCAGTCTGCACTGGTAAAGTTTTGGGATGTCAGACTGAGAAAAAAGGCAATAGTCTTTTAACTTTTCATAGATTCAAACACGGATATTCTTATGTTTTATTGCCTGTTGCACATTCTGTAATTGGTTTGGTATATTCTTTGATATTTAATAGTGCAGTGTAGGCCTATTTGCATTCAAATAACGATGTTTTTGTTGTTGCCACCTTTCTTAATAATAAGTAGCCAAATACAGATACATTTAAAAAAAATGGGAACAAATAAATTGTAAAGTAGATGATTGTGGTAAGTTTCCAGATGTGTTAGGGTTAGTCACTACATGATACAAATGTCTGTCACTACCAATATGTTCAGTCACTAAAGTGCTTTAAACAGGGGAACTTTTATACATTTGATGCATGGAGCTCTCTCCATGCTGCTGGTTGTGTGTTTAAAAGGTGTTCAGGGTTGCCATGGGCATTTTGTCTCTTTCAGTGGTCCATCTATCTAGGTCAGCCCTAGTCTAAAGTACTACAATTAGAAGTAAAATATCGGTCAGGTCACCATGGTCATACATTATGTTTTCAGATGACTACTTTCCCTTCCTCCCTCAAAGCCTCTCTACGTAAGCAGGAGAATTCAGATACGCCTCACAGCTCTCATAAATGACAAATCCACCAAACTTGATAGAAACCACTTCAGATTTTCCATCTTCTTTTTTCTGGCAGACAGTCAAGCCCAGTTACACCAGCGATGGCAAGTGAAATGTATTTCCTTTCATTGTAGTGTTGAACATTTCTCATGTGCACACCTCAGTGCTCTTAGTCAAAGCTCTGTGGGAGGTGAGAGGGCTTGTGACAGGTAGTTCAAACCAGTAGTCTGCAGTAGATGTTGGATGCAGGCGGATTTCTGCACCTTCTTTCAGTCGCGGAGTCCTCAGAGAAAAGACCACTCAGCTGTGACTGAGATATGTTTTATAATTCAATTTCTTTCATTTTTTTTCCGGTAAAGACACCTAAATAACAGTAATTATGTTGCTCCAATAGCCTAATAGATCATTAAAAGAAGTTTGGTCTCAACCTTCTGATTAAGAACGTTTTACAGAGAAAAGTGGCATTCTAAAACTCTTTAATATAAAATATCACCCTAAGGTGTTCGAGGAAATAAGCTTTTAGTGTGCATCTTTTGGATACCCATTAGCCTCACTCTGTGCTTTAAGGGGACACTTTATCAACTTCCATGAAGCTTTAGCTCCTAAAAAAGAACTGAAAAGGGCATACTGTAACAACAGATTTTAACATCAGTGATGACTAGGAACTAGGTGTATTCTTGTATTATGTCCATGTCTAAATTAAGCCTGTTTAAATATAGTATATATCCAACATATACATGTATTGTATATAAGTCATGCACATCTGATTTAGCTGTATGTTTTCGCTAACACCTTATGTACTGTGTAGCAGGAGCTTTGTTGTTTGTGTGTACATACAGCCTTGAGGAAGGCAGCAGTTCCTCCTACTTTACTATTTAGATGAAGTATGTATTTAGTGTATTTAGTGCCCTCACACATATAATCTTCCCTTGATGCATGTAACATTAGGAGATGCTGTAAACACATTTTCCACCACTGTAAAGGACAGACCTTAGAAAAGTAATTGTAGCCTATTCAATGGCAGTATTTTCCCCATCGCAAAAGGCTCTTTTACAACCTCTCTTTTAAAAAGTCAGTCTCACATTTCCATAGTGTGTGTGCGTGAGCGTTTGTTGGGATGGGTGGGTGGAAGGGTGCCTGATTGATTGTTTCCAGATGGACCAGTGTGATCGATAGGTCTCATCACACACACACACGCACAAACTCACACACACATGCATACAATGGTGCAGTAATAACGGATCTGCCTTTTTGACCAAAGCTGAAAATAACCTCCTGGTCCATCCCATGTTTTGGTCCCTATTCCAGACACATTTCCCTCATCAGCAATGGTTCATAATGGGCCTGAATCCCTCCAGTCTGACTATTACTCACCGTTATTCATAAATAAATGTTCTTCAATTGGTTGCCGTGAGACCTAAACATAGACAGAAGCCATAAAATGATAATATACATTCGTTTCGTTTAGTCAGGAGTACGATAGAGATAGCTGGATTTTCTTTTAGTCGAGAAAAAGTCCTTTTTGGGAGGATGTGTAGAAGCTGTTCCCTGCTCCCTGCAGAGGGATTACACATTATGTTTTATGAGTAATGAGGCTGATTGAGGTTGAGGTGTTGAATTGCTACTCAGCGTGGTGCAGACAGCGCCTGGGCATCTTCCACCCAGAGGAAACTACAGAACCTATTACCTTTCCATGTAGGGGATCGTCAGGGATGCACACTGGAAAACAGCAGACAGCCTTTAGCTGTGGTTATTTCCCTGGCCCCCCAACAGGCCCTAGAAATAGCCTAGACTTGTCGCTTGGAATGAAGAGCAATGAGAGGAACATCTGCATCGTTGTCTTTCTAAATGTGAGGTTGAACCTGAATGGAGAGCCACTGAGTAAAGACATTATTTCCTGGTAAAGGGTTATTGTTGATTAGTTTGATGACAGACTACAGTAGATTGAGGGTGTACTACAGCATCCCTGGACCCAGTTAAGTCAGTTGAAACCTCAAAGCTAACTTACCCATTTTATCACAACCAGCATTAATGTATACTCCTACGTCAAAGTGAATCAATTCCCTCCCTCCCTCCCTCCCTGCCTCCCTGCCTCCTTCTCCCCCTCTTACCTCCCTCTCTCTCAGTTACAGAGAATGAAGCGCTCCTTGTCCTTCAAGACCAAGACCATGCGCAGTAAAAGTGCAGACAACTTCTTCCAGAGGAACAGTGACAACAAGCTCCAGACTGAGCTGCTCTCAGACGCCAGCAACAGCACGGGCCACCTATCGGGCTGTGGGGTAGTCTCCCTTTCAGCCCACCCGGTCGCTACCAATCTGTCCATCCCCCCTGTGCCCCCCCCCATCCCCTCGGCCCCGCCACCCTCCTCGGTCCGCACGCCGTTGCGCAACGGCCTCGAGGTCGACGCGTCGGGACACAGCTTCATGGAGCACATCTTCAAGAAGCCCACCTTCTGTGACGTCTGCAATCACATGATCGTAGGTAATGGAAATCCTCTCAGCAACTTTCTCATTTTCCCTTTCATGTCTTTTCCTATGTGGCATACATAAAAAGACAAACACTAGGTCATCTCCAGAGATGTTGTCCTGGGATCACTCCCAGTTCTGTTCACCTCATCACTCTCATCCCTTGTTGTTCAATGACGGGTTAGAACCGACAGTCTTGCAGTCTCCCTCCCTGTATCCTCACAGTCCCTTCAGGTCCAGAGTAACAGCAATCTTGACATATCTAACTACTTAACACCTAGACCCCGAGCCTGACCAAGTTGTTAGCTTCACTGTGAATCAGGTTGGGGGGCCCGCGAGCCTCCGTCTACCATTCTGAGCCCTCGCCTCCAGTCCCCCAAACACAGGCTCCACTTCTCCTGACCGGCTACTATGGCCAGCCCCCCTTGTCAGGCAGGAGTAGGGTGGGATCATAGGGAGATTATGTAACTCTCTCCTGGCAGAATTGGAACCTGGGTCGTCCGTTCCATCTGCTCAGCTGGAGCTATTGCAGCTTTTCTGCCGGCTGAAGAGACAGGACTGTGAATAATTAAATAAGCAAGGAAACCAGGTAGGTAGGTGGGTAGGTACATTATAACGGAGCGAGAGAGGTAGGGAGGTGGGTAGGCAAGTTAGACAGGAGGGAGAGAGTTAGGTAGGTAAGTAAGTTCAAAGGGAGGGAGGTAGGTAGGTAGGTAACTTAGAAGGGAGGGAAAGAGGTAGGTAGTTGGGTAGGTTGGAAGGGAGGTGTTTGTGTGCCTTGAAGTATTTGAGAGATTGAGAGCTACACATTTGATTAATTGGAAGGTATTTTGCTAACTAAAATATCTTTGGTGAAACACTTCAGATTGAATGATGTAAGATTTTGTATTTTTTATGTAAGCCCTCACGTGTCTTTAGGGGTAAGCCAGTGGGTCTTTGACTGCAGCGATAGTTAGTGTGGTGTGGGAAGGCCCTAGTGCCTGGAGGCCTCATGAAGAGGGATGCTGTGCTTCCCTCCATCCGTCCAGCGGTAATGAGAATCTGTGTGACGGTCAGGACCTACACCCCTGCTGGACCACTCGACAAATGAGAGAGATAGCCAGAAGAGAGTGGAAATGTGTTTCTGTGCCAGTATGTACATGTATGTGTATCTGTGTGTGCGTGTATGAGTGTATATGTCTGTCTGTCTGTGTGTGTGTGTGTGTGTGTGTGCATGTATGAGTGTGTATATGTGTGTCGGAAGAGAAGATATCAATTTCTTTAATGAGCCTCGGAGTAGAGAGAATTTGGCTGGGGTGCTCTCCAGATGTCTCTGTCGAACTCTGAGTCATGGAGGAGAACAGCAGCACACAGGAGCAGACACACAGCAGCTGCTGACAGAGAAATCACAGACAGGTCTGACACAACAGCCTACAGAAGACTCCAAGACCAAGTCAGGTAGCAGGGAGGGTATAGCTCAGTGGTTAGAGCATTTGCCTGCTGATCAAGAGGTTGCAGGTTGAAATTCCCTGTGCTGCATGCCACTTTCAAACGCTGCGATGGTAAATCCTCCAAGTAATGTTGGTGTAGTTTGCCTCGCAGGCTTGAAACAGACGATTGCGAAGAAAATAAGCTTTGACCAATGATGTTTTCCCTGAAAGTCTTAATTGACTTAAGGGCTTGGCGTTTCACAAATGTAGCCTTGGACACAAAACGGAGCAGCATGCTGCAGATTAGGAACAGGACATAAAAATCTTCTGAGGCCAGGGTGATACTCTGTTATCGATTACAGCCCCAGAAAAAAAACTTAATACAGACATGTCTACCTTTCCCTCTGTAGTGAATGAGAAATGTATCAGAGGGTGGAAAGTAATTTACAGAGTTGAAAAGAGGTTATTAATCCTGGTCTGAAAGTCTTACAGAACAACTAAACATGAAGAATGTCCTCAAAGTATGTCTTTACGTAGGGGAGTGTGTTTTTGTGTGTAGGTGTCCGTGTGTTGGGACAGCCTACATATATTTATGCAGCATAGAAAGTATATACAATATATGGAGATATTATTCAATCAGAATGTTCAAAGCCACGCCATTTAAGAGCCCAGAAGTCTAAAAATGACTGTGACAGGAAACCTTGACCTTATAAAGCAGAACATGTAAATGTCTGTGTCCTATGCTATGCCACATACCTAACAGCAACAGCAGTAACTTACCAATGCCTTTTTACCAATCAATTTAATCTTCCTTCTGAGACTAGGATCCCTCATCTAAAGGAAGAGATGAAAGTCAGTTGCTGATGTAATTGGTTTCATAATGATCCAGATGTTGGAGAAGAGATTACAGGCTGACTGACAGATACGGTCCCTGACTGACAGATCACCGCATGTGCAGACTTAGTAGCAGTTCTGATCCTCAGTCCTGCAGTGTAGCAGCGTCATGTCCCAGACAGCTGAGGTCATAGGTCACAATGGTAAGTCATCATTACTTGCCAAATAGGACATAGATGTGCAGTACACATCTATGTGAATTTAAGAGAGTATTTAAAGAGATAGTATGTAGACTAAACGAGACTACTAATAACAAATTACTCTCTAACCCGTTTGAGGTATACACTGTAAGTCAATGTCACATTTCTACTCAGCCATGTTGGTGTTGTCTGTGTTAACACTAAGACAGTTTTCCAACAGATGGTTTATCTATAATGACGTGTTTGTATATTAGCAGAGGTGCCATACAAATATGCTATTGTTCCCAGTACCAAGTATCATTAAAAGGAAGTGAGTGGGTGTCTTTCCCCCTGCAGTGTAAAATAAAGTCTTATCCAATTTGCAGAGAAAACTAATTAAAGTTCCTTGATAAACCCCAGTCAGCAGCTCAGGTCAGTGTTCAGAAGTGATGAAGAGGAGCGGAAGGAGAAGGGGGAGTAACCTTGGCCCTGATGAAGGTCATTTACACAGGAAATTAGATAATAAAGACAGGAAACAGCGCTCAGTGGATCAATACGTCTCATTGTAGGTGGAGTGTTTTGGTGTGCATGTGTTTGTGAAAGAGAGATGATGAGAAATTGTAAACAAAATGAGGAAGTGGGGAAGTTGTCAAAGAGAGCAAGAAAGGAAAAAGGAGAACAAATGTGTGAAATGGGGAGAACGTAAGAGATGGAGAGAGATCAAGTGCGCAAAGAGAATGAGGGAGGGTTTGGCAGTTGTCCAAACTATTACTGCTGTGTAAAAGAAAAATTAGCTGTTAAGGTTTCCAGGCCAAGAGAGAGAATGCCACAAAGAGGGGTATAAGTGCCATCATCATTACATTACATTACATTACATTTAGTCATTTAGCAGACGCTCTTATCCAGAGCGACTTACAGTAAGTACAGGGACATTCCCCCGAGGCAAGTAGGGTGAAGTGCCTTGCCCAAGGACACAACGTCAGTTGGCATGACCGGGAATCGAACTGGCAACCTTCGGATTACTAGCCCGATTCCCTCACCGCTCAGCCACCTGACTCCCACTCCCATCATCCTTTTCCCTGCTGTTAATAGGTCCGGGCACGTTTTTCTCCATCTCGACCAGCCACTCTCATATCATGTCCCACTGAAAGGGCAGAAAGGCTGGCATTTTCAGATGGTGGAGTCTGGATGAATGGGCGCCATGGTTCATCCTTCCAGCGGCAGTCATTTAAACCAAATGACTGCACCCCTTACCCAGGTTCACATCGCTCCTCCACCTTACTGCTCCAAGTCTGTGGGCCATTTAGACCCTCTCACTCTAGCATTTATTGAAGTCTTCTAGCTTGTTACCTTCAGAATAATAAAGTAGTGTTCGGCTGAGTTTTAGTTTGGAACTGAAAGAAGAGGCGGTCTAGCTAGTCGAGCTGAAATGTTTACTTTTGCATTTATTCATTCAGCAGTAGCTTTCATCCAAAGCAACGCACAAACAGTGAATATGGGATGTACAGCAGATGATCAGGGACCAGAAGTGCACAGTTCTAGCAATATTTCACTGGTTAGTGCCAAGAAACGGTCTGTATTTAATACCAGGCACAGAAACCTGTCTGTCAGGTGACGGATCGATCAGGTCTATCTCTTCTGTACACTTTCTAGTGCAACAGTTGTTGTTTTGTTATTGTTGTTAGTGTATCTTTGTTGCTGTCTTTCTCTGTGTCCCTATCAACTGCTCCTGTTGTTTGTTAATGAGATGTGTTAAAGCGGTATGTGTCACAACAGAAGGTTATGAGGTCCAGGTTTGCCCTCCCTGGTTTCAGTGTCTGACCACACCACTCTGAAGGCAATCGGTACCTCGGTCACAAGGCTGTAATTACTCTGCGTAGTCACACAGCACTGAAAGAGCAACAGTTACTTTTTCCTGTCTACAACTGTCTACAAAGGGACCGGGTGTCTGGTCAGAGTAATCTTCTGTATCAGTATCACACACTCACCCCTCAACAAGAGCCTGACCCCTGACCTTGATTCCTCTCTTCATAATAACATGGTAAATGGTAAATGGACTGCATTTATATAGCGCTTTTCTACCTTAGCGGCACTCAAAGCGCTTTACAATGTTTGCCTCTCATTCACCCATTCATACTCTCACTCACACATACCGACATGCCCAACATGATGAGACATGCCCACCCCTGCATGGCCTCATTGGTAAACAAACACGACAACCTGATGGCTTTTTCCGACAAGGCTTGCCTGTTGAACACTTCATGTGTGCGCCTATGCACACGACCCCCTGGGGCCTAAAGAGACACGTGCTCATTGATTATTCAATAAAGGCCTGGGAGCAGATGTAGATTCCCTTCACAATAATAAGAAATTAGTGCAGAGCTAACTGGTGATATTTATTATGGTAGAGCAGAAGCATGTAGAACCATCTGCCTGTACCATTGCTGTTTTTTAACACTGCCGCAACTTGGTTAAGGTATCCAGTTTCAACTTGTATGGAGTAATACAAATAATACTGTTAGCAATACATTAGACTTGTACAGCACTTTTCTAAATAGCTCTAAAATCATTTAATAATGACATGTATACATGGGACAAGTAAACTAGGTAGTTAAAAACTCAAAGAATCATGGAAGTTGAGGGAAGGAGAGAAGGAAAGGAGATAAATGGGTGAATGTTAGCTTGAAAAGGTGGGTTTGGGCCTTTTTGAATGAAGGCCGGGTGGTCAAATGTGGCTGGGGACAGCGTTCCAGAGGAAGGGTGCAGCAACTGAGAAGGCCCTATCACCCCAGGTTAGGAACTTGGTCCTGGTGGTTTTCAGTGTGGTTGCATCCACAGATCTGAGGCATGAGTAGGGGTGTGGTGGAGGAGGTCAGAGAGGTAGGAAGGGACCAGGTTATTTATGATTTTGTAGGTGGTAAGTAGTATTTTTAAGTAGGTCCTATATTTAGAGTAGAGGATTCGTGGTTAATGTCATGAACCGACTGCACTGATCTACCATGTTCAATCCCAAGATGTGAATGAACTGTACCTTTGATTGACCCAAGAGGGACATTGACCTTGACCAGTGTGGTCCCGAGGGAAAATGGTGAAAAATAAATCTGAACACGGGCCAGGAAAATTGTTGCTCCCTCTCATCCTTTCTCTTCCTCCTTTCTCTTCTCTTTACTAATCAACTCTCCTCTCCCTTCATTAGGATTTGGCAGTCAGTCAGAAAGATGGTGCCGAGCATCTGTTATCACCTCCCCCTCTACCCCTATCCCCCGCATCCCTCCATCACCTCATCTCCCCCATCCCTCCCCTATCCTCACCACCCACCTGCCTTCCCTACCCAAAACAAGACTTGCTCTCTCCGTGCTCACAAACACAGTGTTGCATGACTTCCAAATGCAATTAAACCTGATTCATTTTCATTTACTTTCAACGTCTGTGACTCATATATGGATGTGTGAGATGTACACAGAGCCAGGAGGGATTCTGCTGCTCAAGGGGATTCTGTCTGAATACAAAGAAAGAAAAGAAAGAAAGAACAAATGAAAGGAAAAAGAAAGAAAGTTTGAGTCCAATCTACGCCAAATCTACATTTTTTGGGGGGGCTGTTTAAAAAAAAAGAACAGCAGGATGGTTGAGGACACTGGGGCCCTCTCTGGGGCAGAAAGGTCAAATTGGTTCCTTCCTGTTTGGGTTATGAGTATTCTGTATGAGACACAAAGGGATTGTGGATCATCCTGGTCTCCTGAGAGGTCAAGGAGAAGGATAGGCTTGGTAGAGACTGGCAGCTGTGTGAGGGGGGCTGTAATGACTGAATAATGATTATTACTAAAGTGTTCCTTTTACCTTTCTTCCACATCTCTCCAGGCGGGTTAAGCTGTGCGTCTGAACTGAAATGTGTGACATTTGAAAGAGAACAAGAATAGATATATTCGGTGTCTACGTCGCTTTCCTGGAGTAGTTAACTAAATCAACTGACATCCTGTGTTTCTGTGTGTGTGTGTGTGTGTGTGCCTGTGTTCTCGCTGACAGGTACCACAGCCAAGCACGTGGTGTTTCTGGCAGGGAACACGGCAAAGCACGGCCTCCGCTGCAAGGCCTGCAAGATGAGCATCCACCACAAGTGTGAGAACGGCGTTGGAATCCAGCGCTGCATGGGAAAACTGGTGAGACCCACGCTGACCATCACTATCCTCTCCCATCAGTCATCATTACGACCAATAGGATCAATATCATTCACAATATCAGACGCTTGCCTAATAGGCATCAGTGCTATTCGTACTGCTTCACGGTGGCAGATGTCCTCATTCAGCTCACTCAGGCTCATCGTTTGGACACTGCGGATGCAAAGGAAATTATCCTTAAGGCACACGCGAAAACATACTCACGCACACAGATACACACGTATGATCTGGCAAGTCGTGGTTCCCACCTCCCGCTGCGCTGGCACGCAGGATGCTTTAAACAGGGTCAATATTGAGCGCACACAGAGGCTTATGATGACCACACACAGACATTTCAAAGTTATTAGATACTGTGTATGCTCTTTTGAAAAGGTGCCTGTGCACTTGGATGAACGATGATTACACCAGAATGCCGGCGGCTTTGTTTACAGTACCAGCCGCACTGCCTTTGATGTGAGAGATAACAGTGGTATACAACGCAGACAGAGACATGGCAGGTCTCATTTTAGCCCGGCGCAAGTTCTCCTCTCCACCTCTCCTCTTCCACCTCTCCCTCTTTACCTCTCCTCTTCTCCTGTTTTGTACCTCACCTCATATCTACCTCTCCTCCTGTCTCCCTCTCCTTCCTTTCGCTTCTCCGCTCTACCTCTTCTCCTTTACCTTCCCTCCTCTTATTCTTTCCACCCCCCCCCTCCCCCCTTGTGTGTTACTTGCAATTTATCACCTCTCCCTCTCAAGAGTGTGAACTGGGGGGTGGCATATTAATGAAGCCGTGCAGGCTTGTGATTGTCCAGTTGTTTCAGAGGTGGGCGGGGTGTGTTCGTTGATGATGGCGGTTGCCGTTGGTGCCAAGATTCATCCGTCATTATTTGCCTCCCACACGCCGTCTAACCGAACGTCCCATACGGAAAATAGAGTGGGGGTTTGGGAGGACTGGGTGGGTGGACTGAATGTATGAATCAATGAAACAGTGTGGGACCTTCTGGTTCTCCTGTCACTCCTGTGACAGGTGTCCCTGGGAATGACAGGGACTGGCCAGGGGTACATTGTGTGATAGCTGGCAATACTTCTGAGACAATAGGAATAGCTGGGAACAGTGCCGATTTTAGACTCTTTTCAGGGGTGCTCAAGCATACCTAAATTTCATCTCAGCACCCCTAAAAACAATAATAATAAAAAAATTACAAAAATTAAATATTATGAATTATTATTTTCTTAAATGCTCTTTCGTGCTCTAACGTAAGAGTTTGCAAATGTGTCTGTTAGTGACAGATGACAAACAATTACAGGTTCAAAGGGCTTTAAACAGGTTTAATATCCAGTGTCGCCATGCACCTTTAAGAAGAGGAGAAGAAGTAGGTAGTTCATTTCATGGCGCAGATGTCACATTCTCATTGGGGGCAGAGCCCCCCTAAAGGTCTGACCCTAGAATCGCCCCTGGCTGGGAATCTTGTTAAATACAAAAGCTGTACGTAAGGTTAGAAAAAAAACTGAATGGGAATGTTTGGAAAAGACAGGAAGGGGAAGGAGCTTGTTCTTGTTCAGCCCATCCATGAGAATAACATCATTTTCTCTCTCTTTCTCTTTATAACAGAGGGTTTAGGGAGGAGCTGTGCAGAGATTGGATCAGCTTTCAGGAGTGGAAAATTAGGTTGAGGGGTGACGCTTAAAAAGAGAATTATTCCCTGTAGATTAGGACTAAATTAAAGTACCTCTAAATTTAGATTGCTGTATTTCTTGAATCCTGCTTATTTCTCTTGGCGAGAGGATTTGGTCAAAGACAAAAAAGCGGACTCTGGCATTATGAAATGAGCCGCAACTTGGAGACATATGAAGCTAAAAAACATCATTCAAACCATGCAACACAAGTGGGTAGTTAAAAAGCTACATGATTTACAGCTGCGTGATTCACAACTCTCTGAGAACATAAGAGTTCTACATGGAACTTTTTGTAACCTTGGAAGAATCCTCTGGAAAACAGTTGAAAGTTGAATGAAAAAGTTCCATCTACGTTAGAATCCTAAGGTTCCACATACAGTATTACCTCTTTCAGCTTTGTTAGGTGCTGTTTGGAAACCTAAATTGTTCTCAGTGTTTGCCAATGGAAATATATGGAGCTTTACAGACCTTAAAAAAGGGTTCTGTATGGAATAGTTATTCAGAGGGGACAATTCTTTGTTTTCATAACTTGATGTCAATGCGAAAATAATTCAGATACTGTTTATTATTGCTATTTTCAAGTTCCAAACATAATACCATACAAACTGCAGAACACTAGGCACCACTGCCATCACTCATACTGACTTAAACCTCCGTCTTGTTGTAAAAACCAATCTCAGTGGCTGAACCAGCCATCACGTCGCACAACAAACGTGTCTCTCCTAACCTTGCCCGTAATGAGCTCTCCTCTGACGGTCTAATATCGCAGGATTTGAGGGGTGCTTATGGAGCTCAAGGGTTTCTTAATTTAGCTTCTCATCATGAGTCGTGGCAATTGGAGAATTAATCAAAGCAGATTAGCAATGCAGATTGCACCAACCCTTTCATTGATTACTGCAAATGTAAACAAACTTGTCAAAGTCTGAAGAGCTCCTGTGTGTTTGTACAGTATATGATGAGACACCTGTGCTAATTGCAAATCTCATGAATCCAAACCCAGAAATTAAACATGGACATGAAACACACAAATATAACAGCCAGTATACTGTACAGCATGGACAATATAAAACACCCTTTTTTACATAAAATCAGCATTAAAGTAAATTCAGCCGAGAAAATGATGAATACGACACTCAGAGTGTTTGTTTTTGTAGTGATCCTGCATGTCAAGTTCATTCATCAGCTCTCGCCTGGTTTATATTCTGTTTACAGTGTATGAGGTTAAAGGCTTTTCTTCCAGTGGTCTTGTCTCTTAATAGAATCAAATGAGAGTGAGTGGAGAGATGGGTTCTGAATCATGTTTAGGATTTAAGTTTATTTTGAACCGTAGGCCAGACAGGGAAAACACATGACACGACACATCACAGTTAGACAAACTGTAATCACCAACATCTGGATGTCCTGTGCTCATGCAACCTTAATGGACATTATGTAACTGTACAGATAGTATACAGATAGTTTACAGCCATTCCCTTTAAAGCCCATCTAGTTGGTTGTTCCAAATCAATTTACTTCAACACACACACGCACACACAGACATTACACAACTTCACAACTTCAACAACTAAGTTCCTGAAGGATTCATCTACTTCTGATCCTACAGTAACACTCTTCATTGCTTAAGCATCCTTACACAGTGCAGATATCACGGAACACTGCTGTGCTTGTTTCATGTCACTTTCCAGGTTGTTCAAGAAACCAGTATTATCTCTTATACGTGGCACCAGTGTAGAAAATAATGTTGAAATGGCCAGGAGGAAAATTGAGTCTACCATGGCCATTTGTTCAACGAAACCCTGTTGCAGTGTCGGCTTGCAGAATGCAGTTCCATACAGACACCCAGGCCACTACTGTTGTCCATGTGTGGAAATGAGTAGAGAGAGAAACAAGGTCATGTAGGGATGTTAATGTGGTGTTTGTGGGAGTGTGTATTGATCTTTCAGTCTGTGTAACTCCTCTCACCCCCTTTTTCCCATCTCTGTCTCTCTCTGTTCCCCTCTTTCTCCCTATTTCTTTTTCACCACCCCCACTATTTCTATCTTTGTCTGTCTCTCTCTATCTTTGCTGCTTTCTCTCTCTATCTTTGCCTCTTTCGCTGTCTCTGTCTCTCTCTTTCTCTCCCTCTCTGCTCCTCCCTCTCTCTCTCCACCCCTCTCCCTCTGTTCCCTCCGCAGCCTAAGGGTTTTCGTCGCTACTACAGCTCCCCACTGCTCATCCAGGAACAGTTTGGCTGCATTAAGGAAGTCATGCCCATTGGTAAGGACTTTTCTCTCTGCTGTCTCCCTCACACATTCTCATTCCTACTTATTATCTCTCCACAGCATTTCTAGAATGATTGACAAAATGGTACACTACCAACACTATACAATATTGTATGATTTTGCATATTTAAATCAAAGACACCTAACATGAATACATAGATTGTAAAATGATGCTTCAATTACAAATATTCGATAACCATTAGGATAAACAAAGGTTTTTTGGCAACCGTTTTAAACTGTTACTTAGTAAGAGCATCATGGTTTTACATGATGGATGGATGTTTTAAATGTTTATTTTCCATGATGCCATGTCCCTGCAGCTTGTGGCAGTAAGGTGGACCCAGTGTACGAAGCTCTGAGGTTTGGGACATCTCTGGCACAGAAGAACAAGAGACCCAGCGGATCAGAATCACCACACGGAAACTCTGTAAGGACCAACGATCAGTCACTTCTTTTGGGTGAACTATCCCTTTAACTGGTCTTAATCTCACCGTCAAGATTGTTTTTGATCACATGGAAATCAGTGTTTGCCAAGCAGGCTTGGTTTTGGGTTAGAGAAACCCTTTTCAATACAGTGGCCACGTTTGATTGGTCTTGTCCTGTGTGAAGGTGTTGGGTTGGGATTAGGGTTGGGTTGAGACTCGTGACTGTTATGCTGGAAAAGTGGTTACTCAGTCTGTGTCCCTGCTCCCTCCTCCAGACCCAGCTAGAGAGCATTTCACCCCAGACAGGACACCCCGGCCTGGGTGGTCTGAACACGACCAAGAAAGGCAGTCTCAGTCTGCTCAGGGAGATGTTGAGGGGACAGGAACACACTGCCATCCTGGCCCTGAGATATACTGCTCAGAGCCCTGCTCTTTAAATGGGAGGGATACGCTCCGAGAACGTAAACACCTCAGCCCCCATCACTGCTTATCAGACTCCATCACATAGAAACGGGATCTGAGGCTTGAATCAGTCCTTCCCTCAACAGGACACCTCAGAGAACAACTGCCAAGAGCAGTTGTTCTGGAGTGGCTGTGCTATACTGCAGGCTTGCACTCTACACAGGGACAATGTGACCACAGCGAGGTTTCCGATAATGGTTACTGACTGCTGTTACTACTCTGTGAACGTTTGGCTGCAAGTAAAAAATACGTGATCAAGACATTCTGAATGCTTGAACTGCGTAAACCATACAGTATATGTTAATGAAATAAGCTCAATGGAACACCGCTCTATTTGTTTATCAATAGACACATGGTATGCTATGTTATGGTATATTATGGTGTGTTTAATGATCCGTTTATTTATGCTTTGTGTGTGTGTGTGTGTAGACAAGTGACTTGGCCCAGGTACCAGAGGAGGCCACAGCACACAGTAGCCGGCACGAACTCACCAGGAAACACAGCGATGATGGTGAGGAGAGTGTGTGTGTCAGGACACAATGCAGTGTTGTTCATCCAATCATGCAGCACACAGAGAGATTGTATCGGTGCACACTGAGACATACGCCGTATTGACATCTCTCTGGTTCAAAGTGTTCTGATGACAGAACTGTGTTCTGTAGGGAACACTCTCTGTTTGTGCTGGCTTCGTCTCCAGGATCTTCACTATCGTGTCAGTCAGAAACATTCTCTCGAGGTTTACATAGATGATGAATACATATCAAAGAGAACCAGACCCAGAAGGAAGAGAGATATCAAACCCATGTGGTACTCTACTTCTCATATGCAGCCTGTGTGCACTGGTCTCTCTCCTCCCATATGGAGACACCAGTACCAGACAGGGGGAAACTATCACCAATCTGTCTCCTTATGGCTTTAGTGCTTTTTGTATTACGTAAGAACCCCAAGGACTGACAGGGTTCAGTCAAATCTGTTGTTGTATTGATTATCAAAGTGTTATTTTCAAATGTTTAAGTTGTGTTTAATAAATGTTTCTTTTTTTGTTGCAGTTTTCTCAGATGTGGAGAACGGCACAGAACATTACCATCTACCAGAGAGGAGGCCAGAGGAGTCTCCGGTGAGAAGCTCAACACTCATTACATGAACCATATTCAAGAAAGGAAATGTATTCACAATGTACAGTAAATCATCGATTCACTATTACTATTCAATGTATTATTAACACGCAGCGACCACCTCTATAAACACTTCTTTAACTATTCACGCCACTGAAAAGCTAGCTCTACAATCCTTGCTCCACCAAGCTGGTCCATATTGTGTGCATTAGTGATCACTCAAATAACTTGGAGTGAGTTTTAACCATTTAATCGGTTACGCTTCACTCACAAAGTGCAAATATACTGTGGAGCAGGTTTAGGGACTAAGCCAGTGAATGAGAGGTCGATTCCATGATATACCTCTCCTTCTTTGTGAGACGGCCTGGTGTTTTCATATGCTTGCAAGGTTGGCAGAGCAGAACACACAAGCATAAATAAAGATTCCTTTGATTCTAACACTGCTTCATGACAACACAAATGACCTGGGTGGCGAGCCTCCTTGTCTATAGACAGCCCCTTTGTCTTGAGCATGCTCTTTTATGACCCTGAGAAAACGCAATGAGCACACCGCAGCCAAATAAAACACCGGTATAAATACTGCCAGCGTCAACTGACAAATCATCTCAACTTCTGATATGGAAATGGAAAACGCTGACTCTTCGCGTTTGTTAAGTTTGTCAGCTCAGTCTGGTCCGCATCAGCAGTCTACACACTTCTTGGACAACTTTACTCTTAACTCTTTGGTGCATCCAAAACTTCTTGGTGTGAAGTTTTCAGGAGTTTGTTTACAGCAGTGTTGGAAGACTGTGGATATAGAGTTCAGGGATGGGGAAGGTGAAGGGTTGTTTTGGTGTGAGAGCTTGTAAGTATTCTCTTTACTATACTGGCTAGCTGACCAATCTACTCTGCTATCCTGAGGACTGATCCTGAACCAGATTCTAGTGTGTGTTCATCAGCAGGCTACACTTGGCCTGACTCCATCCCTGCTGAATTTCCCATGAGTTAGAGGCAAAGGCCTTGTCTCTCTGCCTCTGCCCTCTCCCTCTAGTCCTGACTTGGTCTCTCTCTCCCTCAGACTCTTCCTCTGGTCCTGCCCTGGTCTCTCTTGCTCCCTCTGGTCCTGCCCTGGTCTCTCTTGCTCCCTCTGGTCCTGCCCTGGTCTCTCTTGCTCCCTCTGGTCCTGCCCTGGTCTCTCTTGCTCCCTCTGGTCCTGCCCTGGTCTCTCCTGCTCCCTCTGGTCCTGCCCTGGTCTCTCTTGCTCCCTCTGGTCCTGCCCTGGTCTCTCTTGCTCCCTCTGGTCCTGCCCTGGTCTCTCTTGCTCCCTCTGGTCCTGCCCTGGTCTCTCTTGCTCCCTCTGGTCCTGCCCTGGTCTCTCTTGCTCCCTCTGGTCCTGCCCTGGTCTCTCTTGCTCCCTCTGGTCCTGCCCTGGTCTCTCTTGCTCCCTCTGGTCCTGCCCTGGTCTCTCTTGCTCCCTCTGGCCATGCCCTGGTCTCTCTTGCTCCCTCTGGCCATGCCCTGGTCACTTTGCCTCTTTTCATTCCACTCCCTAAGCCACAGGCACACACGGATAGCACCAGGTTCTGACCCCGGTGGTGTTTATATATCCAGCTCTGCTCTGTGCAATATTTAGTTCCTACGTGCTGCTCTGACTCTCTGTACATAATTCATGGCTACGTCTCGGTGGAAATTGGCCAAGTATTGCAAACTCAATATCAGCTCAAAGAGTGAAATAATGAATGTTTCATGGCAAAATTCCGTACAGAGACCAGTTTGAGCCTCTCTTTTTGTGCTGTCAGTGTGGTATACTATAGTAGTGTGAAGAACTTAAAAGTGTTCCTTATTGGCCATCTTATTTACATGTATTTATAAATAGTCCTACTTGTTTATCCTTAATGTCAACTTCGGAAAGTAACACAAGCACATAGAAAAAGTGCAAATAAGAAAGATACACAACAAATGTAAGGGCATACTGTAAACACATGCACACAGATATAAACACAAAAACACACACACTAATCTCTGGCTTCTATCTCCTGAGGTCAGCTATATCTGAGACATTTCAAGTGTGTTCGCAGGCAGTCTTATCTTCCTGGGCCAAGCACTGCTGGAGGGAGGCTGTCTGTCTGCCTGAAGCCAGACAGACAGACAGGCATGTAGACAGAGAAGCAGAAAACAGGCAACAAACCAGACAGGCAGGCAACTAAACAGACAGATAGACAGACAGACAGACAGACAGACAGACAGACAGAGAAACAGGCAGAAAGACAGACAGACTGTGAAATGGACTCAGGGTAATGAACTGAAGAATAAACCATATGCTTCACAGGGAGCTCACAGGCTTCTCTCTGAAGGAGAGCTACAAACACACACACAGACACACACACAAACAGACATACACACAAACACACACAGACAGAAACACACTCAGACACACCAATCACACACGGACTGCCTCTTGAGTCTTTAAAATTCGTAATTGTCTCAGCCAACACCTCTTCTAAAATGTCCAGATGTCTTCTGTAATGAAAAAGCTATTAATAAAAAAAATGTAAAAAATACATTGTAAAGCTTGCAACTCTTCAAATAATTTCTAGATTATTTCTAAAAAGCTTTGATTTAGATATCCACCATACAAGACCAAACACTCTCTATTTCTCTCTCTTTCTCTCTTTTACTCTCTTACCCATTTGCTCTCTCTATCTGTCAAACACAGGGATTAAAGTGGATGCCCTTGTAGAGATATTATCCTGCTGTAATAGATAATGGATAGTCTATGGTCGGCTGTGGATGTGTGAGTGTGTGGATGTGTGTGTGTGTGTGTGTGTGTGTGGATGACTCACCCTGGGCCACAAGAACAGTTAGCCTTGTGCATCCCATCAGACAAAGCAGCCACTATCCCACCTATTAGAGGAATAGAGGCCATCTTGTATAGTGGCTACTCAGGACACTCCATCATTGTAGCATCTACCGTAGCGTCAATGAAACAGACTTTAGGGTTTTATTTCTTTAGGATTTCTTCCTAAATAGATGCAAATGACATTGACACATGTCAAAATACATCTACCACAGTTTCTTCAACTACATCTCAGTGTAGTTGGAGGTCAGTGTTCTGGAGATGATTGTGACAGAGTGGGAAAGTGCCTGAAGGTGTGAGTGCATGCAGTCAGACGGAGACACCAAAATATCTGTTAATTGTGTTAACACCTCTTCAACAACATCCTCTCTCCCTCTCTTCCACCCTCGCGTTCTCCCTCTTAATTTCCGGGGTTTATATTCTAATGAAAACAGAGTCTTCTGAGGCTTTGTCTCCCACTCATTATTGTGATAAAAGTTCTCCAGAAACTTCCGCAGGTTGCTCAGGCAGAACCTGAGCAAGCCTCCTTCTGTCTATCCAGACAATGGACGGCTGGATATTTGATTGTAAATAATACCCGTATAACGTCATGATAATTACTGTATAGTAAAATTGATGTTGTTACTGTATAAATTACTGTATAATGTACTATATAAAATGAACTAAAAGTTAACTTTAACATTGACATTAGGAATGTTGTGTTCTTATCTCTACCGTGTTTTTCACCTCTGTACTGTGATGAATGTACTGTAGTAACTGTACGCTTGTGTGTGTGTGCTTGCATGCGTGTGTGTGTTTGCTACAGGAGCGTAGGCATCTGAGAAAGGACGTCCTGCAACTCAATACCTATGTGGCCTTGTACACATTCACTCCACAGGAGAGTCAGGACCTGGAGATGAGGTCAGTGGCAATCAGTACACACACACACATCATGACACACACACACACACCCACACACTCTCACACACACGTACAGTACACACGCACATGCATATTCAAACTGTAAACAGCACACACAAACACACATTGACAGTACAGTTCACAGGCATACAGACAGTACATGCACATACACATTTGTACTGTACACTAGTCAGGTGTTACAATAGACGGGTAAGAGTCAGTCAGAAAGCACACCAGACAGAGCTTAACGCTATAATCTGCTGTCAAACAAACAGCAAAAAAACTGTCTCACACTTCTGCAGTGTCTATCACCATCTGCGGGACTGGACCGGTCAAACAGTTCTATCTGCTGCAGCCAAATAAAGGCTGTGTTTGACTTTTCTCTGTCAGCCCTGGACGGTGGATTGGTTTTTAATGGCCATAGTCTGACTGTTTCCTGCTTGTTTCTCTGTAAACGTTTAGTGATAGCAGCAATCACCTCAGACTCTCCTTGAATACAGAACACACACTGTGTGTTTACCTGCAGCAATAAGCAGGCAGGCATAAGCTGAATGTTGCAGTCACTGGAGAATAGATATCCTGTTTTTGTCAGTGTCCTCTCTAATACCTACCTTTGTTATTCATGATAATCTGATTGTCTTCTGTTTTTGTGTGGTGTGTTTGTGTGTCTGTATAGTAAGTGTGTGTGTGTATGTGTGTGTGTGTTTGTTTGTGTGTGCGTGTGTGTGTGTGTGTGTGTGCATGCACCAATGTGGCAGAAATAGAAACAGTAAAGAATAGAAGAGAAAGAGAAATTTCCATAACCTTGGGGGCTTGATGCCAGTGATGTCACATCAAGGATAGATGATGACCAGATAGACGCAGAGGAGCAGGTTCACCTGTGTTCAGACCATTTTATAATCTTTCAAAGACTGCCATCTTCCCCATTATATGATGGTGTGCAGTCAGGACTTTTTTTTATTGGACTTGAAAATCAGACTGAGAGAACAGAACATTTGTTTTCTGTCTGAACAGCCCTTGGGCCTAACTATCCATTTTGTTCATCTTCCTCTCACTAACCCAGGCAGACCTTGGACCAGGACCATGCAATGTCTCTGCTGTCAATCGCTTCATCTTCCTCTCTCCTCGTCTCTCGTCCACTTCCACTCTCCTCCTCCACCCTCCTCTACCCTCTTTCTCCTCTCTCCTCCATCCTCCTTCCCCTACTTCTCCTTTGTTTGCCTCTCTTCTCTTCCTCTCTTCACTTCCTCTTCCAATATAATTCTCATCCTCCTCCCTATATTTCCTCCTGCCGTCTCCCCTTCCTGGTCCTCCTTTCTCCTCTTCCTCATCCTCCTCTTCCCCCCCTTGATCTTTCTCCTTTATCTGCACACTGTCTTAAGTTACCTTCACTTCATCTGATATTCATTGACAGTCACAGTAGGAGTCCAGTCATCAGACACCTCCTGGACAGTTACAGATGCATCTTTTAAAGCCTGTCTAAGAAAATCCTTGTCTCAAGGTCTCACATTATGCCTGTAATCAATCACCAGACAGCCTAAAAAAAAGCAGTAAAGGAAAAAATAACAAATAATAACTACTTATAAAAGAGTGCTGGATGTTTGAAGCTGGGAAATCAGGCTTGAAATTACATTCTGGCTGTAGTTCCATTATTCTTAGTTACACTCTTATGGTAATGAATTCAGTTATACTCTTATGGTAATGAGTTACGTACTACAGCAGTGGTAAATGAATTACCACTAGGATGGCTCACAATAGGCTCAACATCTTAAACATGTTTGAAGATATGCTCTTGCCTTGAACCTTTTTCATTACCATAATTCAGTATGTTCTGCATGTCAGGCTTTGTTTCTTAGTTTAAAGGGCATTCAATATTTACATTCTTATTTCTACTCTTTGGCAAAGAAAGTTAAACAGCACCTTTCAGTGTAGCAATGCACTAATCATGTCCAATATATTTTCATTAAGGCCTCATTTGCTGTAAGGAGACATTCGCTGTGTCTCCATGAGTCACGCAGAGTATTCCCAGCAACAGATTCCTAATTGGCTCACCAGAGGAATGACAGGAAACACACCAGCACCCGAATCACACTTCTGCCAGTCACTCACTGATTCACTGATTCTCATTGGTCTAAAATACCCTGAGGCTTTGAATGGATGCCAGTCATGACACATGAGATTAACTCGCTTGAGGATGCAAAGGGCCTTGGGTTTTCCCGTAACAAGTGTGGTCTGAACAGGAAAGGCCTGCAACCCTTAGCACAGCTTATTGGCTCTTTACATGAGTCAGGAAGTGAGAACATATGTCTTATGGTTTTTCTTGTTCTCTTCTGCTCTTGTCCTCTGCAGTCCTGGTGACAGGATCGTACTGGCAGATGACTCCAACGACGACTGGTGGAAGGTACGCTTGTCAGAGATGTACTGCAGTTGTGCAGTCATGCAATCAGCCATATCGTTGTGTGTTATCATCAAACAACCAATAATCAAGCCATCACCTGCCATTAATAGCATTATCAACACTTCTAGACCCTGTATTTGTTAGATCAGGCAGTATGCTTTAAAATGACCAGTTGTGGATGTAGCAAGTTGTAAACACAAATAGCCACGTTGGGTCTGCATTGAGGAAAACCAGGTGAGAGATTCAGAGCGATATATTGTAGGAAGAAGACAGCAAGCAGTGGGACTGAGACGGGCGACAGACAAATGTGGGAGGCTGGTGAGGCTCTGGGGGCGCTGAGGGGGTAGAGGGGGGCTGGGCTGAGCCAGCGTCTCTCTCTATCAGACCACAAACAGACTCATACATCTCCACAACCATTGATGTTGTCGCTGACAGATTAGGCGGAAATACAGCGTGGCCGGGGGGGCCCATCTGGGCTGCTTGGACACCAGAGCACACCCGATGCTTTTGTTTCAAAAGACAGGAAGCTGATTTAGCATGTACGCCTCAGTCGTGCATTATATATAGGTGCTACAAATGATAAAGGTGACTGCCTTACGCAGCATCTGCTCGACCTCTTCGCCGCTACGCTCGTTTGTTCTGTGGATGTGATCATGGGAAATGGGAACGCAACTCATCACGGTGAATGTTGGGGTAAAAGCATCTGCTAAATGAATAATAATTTGAATAAATAAATGTAACAGGTTATTGGTTTCCTGTCTCATCTCTGGACTGCTCTACCAGGGCTTCATCGAGGACAGGGTCGGCTTCTTCCCATCATCCTTTGCTCAGCAGGTTCGGGTGGGGGATCGAGTATTCAGGTGCACCCGGACGTTCATCGGCTGTAAGGAGCAGGGTCAGATCACCTTGAAGGAAGGACAGGTACCCAATAAGTCTTATTAGCCTCAGAATGACTACACACATAACCATGAAGGTGATTTGCAGGAAATGTACTGCACATCCGTTAAGCCCTAGACCCTCTCATGTCGACCATGCCTCTACAGCAGTCAGACACTCACACGCTCCACCTCCTCCTCTTCTCATCGATTCCCGCTGGCCGCGCACATCTCCACAGACTTCCTCCCCAGAACATTCACATCAAAGTCTTGACCTGAGCTGGCCAATCGAGAGTCCCTTCTACACAGTAACCATGGCATTCTGGTTTTGGCATAGCAAATGGCTTTCCCAGTTCTGATCCGTCTCCCTCGGTCTCCCCCTCAATGCTATGTGGGTGTTTGTGCATTCTGGGGAGAGATGAGGCCAGTAACCCCAATAGAGATGCAGTCAAATACTTTGAAGTTCAGTCCATAACCTCAGACAAGCCTCTCAGTTTTTTTCCAGTCACACAAACACAAACAACATCAGCTTGAAACTGTCCCTGAACATACATACACACACACGCATACACACACACACACAAAGGTTACTCATGAGCATTATTGATATGATTCTGGATGGTCAGCGGCTAATTTGATTTAATGTGGACAGAAAAAAGATATTCTTAATCTTGACAGGCTCTTGTTTTATCTTGGTCCCCCAGATTTGTGTGAGCAGTGAGGATGAGCATGGTGGCTTCATCTGTGTAGCCAGTGGAAAGAAGAGAGGCTACGTCCCCTGTGATGTCCTGGAAAACATCTGAGAGAGAATCAAAGAGTGACAGAGAGGCAGAGAGAGAGAAAAAGAAGTGAAGAGAAAGAGAGAGATGGGTGGATGGCAGGAGAAAGAGAGGGGGAGAGACAGTCCTGAGATTCACAGTATTGGTGACTCTGATTGTCGCTAAGTTCAGATGCCAGACTTGATTGCGCCTTCAGCTTCAAAATGGCCACCTGAATCCATGGAGGGAATTCACTGCTGAACTGTGAACGCCCCTGCCGCTGCCCCTGGAAGGACCCAGCTCAGCCCAGGACTGGAGACCCTCCACATCCCCTTCTGTCCAAGAACACAGATCCTGAGACTCATAAGCTGCCAGTCGAGCTTGTGGTGAGAGAGAGTGGGTTTGATGAATAATGGGACGTGGTTAGATTTTTCAGTTGTCTTGTTTATTTGTTTTTGTCATATGAAGGACTGTTGTGGTTTCTTTCAAGGATGTTGTTTGGCAGTTCCGGCGACAATAATATGCATGATTGGAGTTGTGTGTAAGTGCGTTTTTGCTTCCACTCTGATAGAAAGCATAGGGAAATCTAGTTTTGTTTACATGTTTTTCATCGAAGATATTATTTTCTGTGACTGGTATGGTTCTGCCTCCTTGTTTAGCCTACACCCCTCAAATTTGCCTACACAGATTATTCTCTGAAACACAGCCACGTAACTCTACATAATTATTATTGCTGTTCATACAATCTAAATTCTTGACAGTAGCACTTGCTGTAACAAACATTAGTAGCTTTTCTTAAATACATGTTTTGTCATACAATACCTCCCCACCAAGATTTAGTGCAGCCTGCAGGGCAGTTACCACCTGTTCTTCAATAGCATAAAGCTGTGATTAGTCCTCCTTTATGGATCCAAAACCTCACGTTACTTTTGTGACAGAAGGAAAACAACATAACGAGAGCACTGACGAGAGCACTGATACTAAACGAGAGGATTTTCAATGGAGTTTGAATCAAATCAAAGATTTTAATTTTCAAAGACATTTCTATTCCCTAGCAAAAAGAATATTGGTTAGTTAGCGATTTTCCCCTCAGAGCAATTTCTTAATGAATAATATTGAGGAAGATTATTCAAATCTTCATAGGAAACTTTAAAAGCGGTCATATTGTCTGAAGTTTACAGTGACTACCAAATGTATTTGTCTGTATTATGTTATTCTATCTGCACAATACTTTTCAGCCTGCATTTTATTTTACTTATTCATAAAGATCACAAAAGGCTGAGCAACCCTAACATGGATTGGAATATGTATTCCTTTGTATTTTCATGTTATTGATGTTAAATCTGTATTGTATTTCAACATCTTGAAAAGAGATATAGGAGTTGCCTACAGTATACACAAGGATGTTATGATGATCTATGTGTATGTATGACTGGTCCATTGGCAGTAAGATGGTCAAACCTTTTTAGATTGCATAGTACGTTCAAACCATGATTATTAATACCAATAAGTTATACTGTATTCTTCAAAGTGTATGAATATTTCTCATCAGTTGAAATCAATGGAAGTATAAGGGACTGTGGCTTTAATTGAAGTGTAATTATTCTCTACACGTTTTCCTCTTTGTCGTGATCTGTTCTTTTAAGATTATCCTGCGGAGGTTATTTTAAGTTTCCCGCTCATAACTGCTGTTTTTAGCTGTTGATCATTCTTTTAAACAAAACAGCAAAGGTATGTCAGTTGATCTTTTTTCCAAACATTACACTGCCCTGAGACGTGTACATACTGTATGCACTGGATTAAATATATTTATTATCAAAATACATACATAGAATTAGATTCTAGACTTATTTGTATAGTTTGTATACGTTTCTAAAACCTCCAAACATGAAGTCAACTTCTCTCTTCATCCTCCCATCCTCTCCTAATCCTCTCTTTCTAATTTCTTACTCATCTCTCACTAGGATTACATCCCAGTTAGATAACATACAGTCACAAGAAATCTTTGGAGAAAGGATAGTAGCAGGGATTGGGCATGAGAGGTAAGAAATCCCAACAGTTTATACTAAACCTCCCCTCTAGGATTTTCAATTTAACCTAATACTATGGATATTTATTTCCTTAACATGATGATATAAAAAAGAAACACTGATAGTGATGGACCGGTTTTGATGAATGGACTGCTATTCCGAAGTGATGGTCCTCCGTATTTTATGGGATATTATTCAAGAGCTCTGTGATAATAGGGGAGATGAATATCCTTGTCTGGCTTGATATGAATGGCCACCATAGTTCATCAAAAGAAGTTGTAAAATACATTTGGTAAGCTATAGTTTTGAAATCCCCATGAAAACAGCTAGGCTGTTTTTCCTATGCAAGGATATGAGGCAGGAGTACTGTGTATTGATCAGGAAGAAAAACAGTTGACAAGAAACATTGGACTGCGGCATAAACAAAGCATTTCTCTGGGTTCTCATTGAGTTTATGAGCCAGCTCTGACACCTGAAATAGTTGTGTTAATGCTGTTTATGTTAACTTAATAATACATAGAATACAAAGATAGGAAATAAATATTTATAGAATGAAGCCTTTTGTATGTCCAGATAGACTCTTGCTTTCATCTGCCTATTCGCAATCAAAGCTCAGTTCAAGAAGCCACTCAAATTCTGTCCAATCACTATCACAAGTGACATCCACTAGGGATTTGAAAAGTCCACTTTGGACAAATTGGTTATTTATGTGAGGACCCTGGGTTGGCCGACATGTAGATTCTCGGAATCTAGTACCTAAGGAGCCCATGCTGGTCTGATGACACGCTTCTTTTTCTCAGACTAAGCTCAGTGTGTAAAATATAATTCTGATGAGTTACAGGGCATACACATTAGACGTATACTACTTGAGAGCAGGGCCATTTCACTAATAAAACAGAGAAGGGAGACCAGGAGAGAATGGTTTCCCTGTAGCCCTAGCAGGGTTGAGAGCCAGCCCATTAGGCTGCTGTTCACTGGGTGAGGAAGCTGCTGGAGGGTCTGACTGCCTGGCAGGGAGTCTGGTTTTTATAAATAAGTCTTGTTTTTCATTTGAAACTAGAAAGAAACTTGTTCTTTCAATGTGTTACCTTTCCTACCTTTGTGACTAATCCACAAAAAAAGTTTAAAAAGGTACTGCTTACGATCACAGGACATCTATTTGTTGGCAGTTCCCACTGTGGACAGAGATGGGAACAAAGGCTTTTGGGATTGCTACTTCCTCTGCATGGGATGATGTTCAATCTGACCTAAAGATGCAGGAGCTTGAAACACTGGGTTTTTGAGGTGTAAATTGTGAATCTCTTTCAATTGCAGATGTATTTGTTGTATTATTGGCACTGGATGATGGATGCTCTGTTTTGATTTCCCTATATTGTGTTTATTTCTGTTTGTTTGTTGATGCCTGTCTAGGCCAGGATACTCCTGTAAAATAATTTTGTATTTTATTTCAGTGAGTCATTTTCCTGGTTAAATAAAGAAAAAAAGACACATTATGTGTCTCTAACTCCCCTACTGTTCTCTGTCTATTTCACTGTCTGCCTTCCCTTTCCCCTCTTGCTTTCTTTTTCTCTCTCCCTGTCTTTGTGTTTCACTCTCTTTCTCCATCACTTCCCCTCTCCCTCTCTCCGTCTCTCCCATCTGCTGCAGGGCTACGGCAGGAGCCCAGACTAGCACCCCTCTGGGTTCATCAGCATCCATCACAAGGGTTACATTTAGCACATTGGCTGTTCACTGGCTGTGTATTGGAAGGACAGGGGCAAGTATTTACTGAAAAAAACAGTGCCCCTTTAACAGATTTGATAGATGATCAACCATGACAGTTTGACAGTTGGATCCATTCAGGTGGGAAGACAAAGATGGAAAAGGAAGCCATTGACAGAAAAACTAAAGAGATAGAGCAGACAGTGTGTTTTGATTGATGATTCAGTCAAATCCCAGTCTAGTCACCCAATTACTTTAGTTCAGCAAGTATATTTTATAGGCTCTGTCCAAATGGTCAAAACTGTCAAAGATTATGAAACCAACTTTACGTGTTTATATTTTCAATTGAATGAAATGGCTTCTAAAAGTTGGTGCTAATTGTAATAATAACAAAGCTGAAGTATTTAATGAGGTAAATCCCATGCTGGACATGCATAGATGCTTCTTCATGGTTACGACTGATCCTGTGGATTCACCAGGCCTCCTCCATAAGCCACTGTCAGTTATCCCCCTGATCTGTAGTGTCTTCACAACTACACTATTTTTAGCCCTAAGGGCATGGAGGACTCGGCTTGTCTTCTTGACAGACATTAACAAGCCCAGATATCAGAACAAACTTTTTCATTTCTGGAGAAGAACACCGGGTCTTGACAAGCTGACATGTTACCTTCCTCTTTGACATGACCAGTTTGTGCGTGTGTCTTTTGATTTCCCTGTGTTTACAAAATACAGGTTCACACAAAACTAGCCCTTTCAATGGCTGTGCAGAATTTTTAGTATTGATCATTTGTCATCTTATCTGTCGCATTATTCTGGATTACATGTTTTTAAATTGCACAGAACATGATTTACATGACATGACTTACAGTAAGTACAGGGACATTCCCCCGAGGCAAGTAGGGTGAAGTGCCTTGCCCAAGGACACAACGTCATTTGGCACGGCTGGGAATCGAACCAGCAACCTTCTGATTACTAGCCCGATTCCCTAACCGCTCAGCCACCTGACATTATCACAAAAGGGTGTATAAGATGTATAATAATAATACAACATAGTAGTTGTAATGAAAGTACTATGTGCTTACTCATATAGCCCACAAGCTGGTGCTGCAACACTGCTGCTGGGTTGACAGATACAACACATCCTTGGCTGCTCAAATGAGTTCAAATTCAAAAGAGGGGCTTGTCTTGTAATATCCAACTATGGAATGGTTGATGTTTTATGCATTTTCTATGTTACTATACTCTTTTAGCCCTGTGCTTTCCATGTTTGAAGAGAGACTGTAACATGACTTCACAACTGTCAGGTCAAAGGTCAGGTTGGTGCTGGTATTCTGTTGCTGAAATGTAGCATGCTAATGATTGGTTGTTTTGATATGTACCACACCATCATGTGAGCCATTGTCAGTGTATCACTCTGCACTAAGTTGCTTGTGAGGTCTACGGACCCCTGCTGAAAAAATATTTTGCACCAGGTTGCATTAATGTGTTGCAACTTCTTAGATACAATCAGAGAAGTTCCCCTTTGGTGGGCTCCCCATGTTCACAGCGTTTCACATAGTTCTTTTGGGTAAACAATGGCACCGTCAGCACTCTGTGGCTGGAGAAGTAACACGTTTAACAAATAGCAACTCAGCATTAACGTTTAACACTAACAGCAGTATAAAGGCTACTCCCAATGTCTGACAGGACCTCACTGTTGGATGGTCAGCTCTCGGTTGTGGAAAGGATGAAGACTGTGACTCCATTCACCAGTATTGGGCTGCTACTGCTTCTCTGTGCAGGTGACTCACTCTCAGCACTCTCATTCCCTCTCTCTCTCTTTCCTTCTCTCCTTCAACACAAATCATGTGTATTCTGACAGGAAATACATGAGTGAGTCTTTCTTTTGGATAAGTTATTCAAATTGTTGAATACACTCTTCTAAATGTACATATGGAACTTAAAAAGTTCCATAACAGATATACTGTTATTTTTGGTTCCCATAGTAATTAGAAATGACCTGATTCTCCTGTGACAGCTGTAACTCGATCTCTGGAGTCTCAGGATGAGGAGCATCTACCAGGGCATGACAACGGCTCTCTGTCTGTTATGGAAGAATACCTCACAGACAGAGGTGACCGCCTTGAAAAACAGGTGAGACTGGAATGAGTCATCATATGGCTGAAATTTTGTTTATAAGATATATCAAGCTCATTAGTTGTAGGCCTAATGGGTTTATGGTAAAAAAAAATATTTAAAAGCCTTTTCTCTTTTTTTCTAAACTCAGAACCGAGCTGAAATTCCAGGTGTATGTTTTGTCTGTAAGAAAATTATCAACAGTGTTAAGAAACTGCTGGGGAAGTCACTATCCGGGGTAAATACAGACCAAATTCTACCCTTCCCTCTTGTACAGTCAAAGTATGCAACAGTAGGTCACTATAGAGGTTATCACTACCTTGTACCAATTGCCTTTCTATTTGTCCAACTGTATGTCTATGTGTGGTGGTTTTTAGTGATTATAAAGGTTAAAATGTGACAAGTATGAGAAGTGGCATGCAATTAAAAACATTAATAAGCGTCTTATGAGCACTTACACATTTACACTCTTTACAGTAGATGAGTTTTAAGCATACCAGAAACACTGCATTCCTAAAATGTTATATAAAGAGGACATAATTCTGAGTAATATCAGAACATGACATTTTATTCCTTTGAAATGTACTAATATCACAGTCAATACCTGCCAAATGTGAGTTTGACGATTTGATTGACACTTGATGTATTTGTGTTTGTGAAGGCCAACATCGGAGAGAAACTGGATCAGTACTGCGCTAAAAAGAAGTCAATTTTTAAAAGAATATGCAGGACACTCATCAATAAGTACAAGAACAAGCTGATTCAATTTCTGTTACACAAAGACACCGCAAATTCTTGCTGTGTCAAATTTAAGTTATGCAAAGGTCCTCCTCCTAGGGCCCAGCAGAGC